>NC_088404.1:41620190-41842690 GCF_034236695.1 Oncorhynchus nerka
CTTGAGACTTCTTTAATATTAGACATTGCGCACCACCTGCTATTGACAAAAGGACACACACCAACACCCCTCATCTTACCAGCCGGAGCTTCTCTGTTCTGCCGGTGCATGGAAAATCCGTGTCGTCTTTCAGCCACGACTCGGTGAACCATAAAATAGTACAACTCTTAAAGTCACGTTGGTAGCATAATCGTAATCGTAGGTCATCAATTTTATTTTCCAATGATTGTCATGCCTGCTCCCTCTCTCCCTCTAACAGATGTGTAGGCCGACCACACGATTAATGCCCAATAATGGTAATCATTCGCTAATGGTTTGTTTGATTGGAACAAGTGCTGTCATCACCATTCGTTATATTGAAACCATGTGTGACTGATGACAATCAATCATTTTAAGCTTGACAAATAGTAATGGTGAGAAGTGGAATTAACCATCGCATGTAATGTACTCCTGTTTGCCCGTGATCTTATAGTACATCTCAAATGTCCTTAGGATGTACTATGCGTATGGTAGCTAGTGATCCATCAAACCCTGTAGCTCCGTATTGGACATTAATATGGAATGTTGCTGCTGTTTGCTCAGCACCAGCTGATAGGGGATCACTGAGCAGCATCCGACTGTGAAATTGAGTCAGGAGTGGTTCTGTATGGCAGCAGGTTTGGAGTTGGGGCTAACATTAGGATACTTGAAATAGGGGAAACTATGCTGTGATAATTTTGATGAAACCATTCCTCTTGGCTGTGGTCTTTGCATGTCTCCTCTGCTGTGGGCTACACTCGTTTCTTCTCTCTCTGCCTGCTGAGCTACATGTTTATTATTTCTACCGATAAATCACCTTTTATAAGGCCTGATAAAACTGGGTTATGTGTTTGTGTTCGCCTCTGAACAAGTAGTTGAAAAGTCTTTTGAGAGCGCGACAAGTATAGGACCACCACAACAGATCAGTGTGTGGTCAGTACTTGAAATGAAAAGAATGAAATGGATATAACAAAAATTAAAGCTCCAAGTGGTTCAGACTGGAGGGAAAGCATCGCACGGTAGAGAAATAGAAGAATGCCTGCTGTCCTTTTATCAACGCTGGACAATACAGCACAGAGACAGTATTGTGTAGCAAAATACGCCTGTCTTGAGAGAGAAAGGAACCTAAGTGTCCCTAGTCTACCCTTGGAGAAGCTTCTTCCTGTCTTGATTATGTTTTTTCTCTTATCGGAGGCCCAAGAAGTCATGCGTGTTCGGAGCTCTCTGAATAGCTGGCCCTGTCAGACCTCGCATTCCAGGAGGCCTGTGAATGGCCAGCCTTGTTTTCCCATGATGCCTCAGGGCAGACAGTATTCAGTAGTCTGAGTGACTCATATGGGAGACATTCTGAACCTTCTAATAAAAATAGGTTACATAATAGTTCTTTTATGACAGCGTTTCCCAAACTCAGTCCTCGGGTCCCCAAAGGGTGCACATTTAGTTTTTTTCCCTAACACCAAGCCAATTCAAAGGATCAAAGCTTAATGATTAGTTGATTATTTGAATCAGCTGTGTAGTGCTAGGGCAAAAACCGAAATGTGCACCCCTTGGGGTGTCAAGGACCGAGCTTGGGAAACGCTGCTTTATCATAGGGAGATTTCTGCATTTTGAGATTTTTTTTTACAATAGAGCTGTACTTTTAAAAATCTGGAATCCACAGTGTTCCTTGACATTGAGCAATATGCTGAAAGAACATGCACTCTCTAAAAAAAGTTACAGACAAATGGGTAAACTAGATGATACTTGCATTTATTTCATTGCAGCACTAATGTTTTGGCTCACAGTCCTACAATAAAGACAGTGGAGGAGCGAATGTTTCCAAGCAATTCCACATTCAACTGTACTGCACACACACTTACAATGTGGTTATTACAGTGTAAAAATACAAATGTAGGGCCAAATGACACTCTCCTGCAGAAATCGAGGACACCTCATTAATTCGTTCCTCCATCTTTTTATCTAGCTCCTTTTTGTTTGTTGTATAATTGTAAATGACTAGTACCTACCACTCTGATGCTTTGTATTCTTGGCCTTAACCATACAACTACCTATCCACTCTCTTTTGTAACATAAACAAGCCAGGAAACTCTCGTAATCACAGATCCTTTTAGCACAGACACCTGACTTGTGGCATTGTGGGAAAAATTGTCATCATTGTGCTTTTGGAAGCTTTACTTCTGTCATTGCTGTTCTCCACTTTTATCCATTACTCTATTTGTGCTACTACCAATTTATTCAACCACAAAATGCATTGAGAGGTTTGCCTCTGAGGCGGTTTTGAAACAACATAATGACGGTTGTTCTATCTGTCATTGTTCTCCTCCTGAAACCAGTGGAAATTTTCCCTTTTTACGCTTCCCTCATTTCAGCTGATGGTGGTGTTGGATGGAGGAAGCATGGAGCGCTGAGAGTCAGTCTGTTCCATTACCAATCCATAGTCAGTTAACAATGGCCTGTACACAGCTCTCAAACAGAACACTGTGTTTTTCTGTTATTACAGTCACATTCAGTAGGCGTGCTTTGGCCACATATCTGTGTATTATTGCACCCAAAAAATCGGAACAATGTGAGCGCAGGGGTGTGAACAGGTGTTCTTTTTTTCCCACACACAAAGACCCTGGCTACCTGGGCAGTGTCCGAGTGGCCTCGGGGCCCAGGGGCTGACAAGCTGTGGTGTTGTGGGGGCCGAGGGGCAGTGGACCTCTGGCTATCCATAGGGGAACCCTCTGAGTAAGACCACAGGCAGCTGGATCAGACAGACTATCACATGCCCCCTCCCTCTACTGTAGCCTATCTCTCCGTCCCTCTCTCCCTCTGTGTGCCCAGTGTGCCAGATGGCAGAGCTACCAGTTCTACTCCTGGCAGAGGGGCAGCTTTTCCCATCAAACAGCCTCGCCTCTTCCAGTACTTCTTCCATGTGTGTTATTATGTCTGCTACACAAACACTCCAAATCGCTGTGCTTCTCCAGAGGATACCAACATGTTCTCTTCAGGTCAGATTGGGAGAGGTTCCCCATACTACTCATGGCCCATGTGTTCTAAAAAAAGTTTAGAAGAGAGGAGAGATTCTCCTCTTGATGGTTTTATTCTCTCCCAGAAGCCACTTGTGTTTCTGCTTCTTTAATGAATCCCAAAGAAAGCAGAAAGTAATTTGGCCTATGTGGGTAATATTAGCTCATTCCAATTTTACCATGTCATTTCTTTATAAATATTAGGTAAACAGTGGGCTGTAAAGTAAAGGGTAGCTAATATCTGCTTATTGGACCCAGCTAGAAACAGCAGAAAGGACGACAGTTGTTGTCACATAACCCCAAAGTAAAACACAAAGGAAAGGCTTATATCTGTTGTATGTTCAATTCACCGAAGCTTTGACCAATATACTAATGTCACCCTAGGTAATTATTATCCTGAAAACAATCCTAAACTAATTTATATGTAAGATATATCAACAAATCTTTATGTTCTCTCTAATTCAGCCCCTTCAGTCCCTGCCTCCCTCCCCCTCTCTCCTCTTCTTGCCAGCGCAGCCCGGAGGAGCTCTTCAGCACGCCTGCCACCAATTAACTTAAAAGCAGTTTAAAGCCCTAATCTAGATGTAGTTGTGCATGTAGCCGTCAGATTCGCTCTTTTCTTGTGTTTTTATTTCCTGACAAGAGTAGGCGTACATGGGGCCCTGGGGGTGCTGTGTACTGCTGGGTTGTGGGCGGATCTCGCCATGATGTAGGGTGATCTCATCACGGCCATGTGTAATGAAGCACTCCTTCAGTCTGACACTCTCTGCCATGCTGCTGCTGCTTTGTTCCAAGCTCTGTTTTGTCCTTCGCTAAGCTACTCTAAGTAGACAGTTAGGATGTCATTTTAATGGGCCCCTCCATTATTAAATGAGAGATCTTTGGAGTGTTTAATTATTGCGCTTTGAGCACTTGTTTCAGCAGAGAAGTAAATGGTGGAGATGTGACGTTTTTCAGATGTGCTTTTCACAGGGTCACGGTGTTCTACTGTAAGAGAATAGCAGGCTGAGGCCTGGAGACGTTATCCTCCTCTGACTGAGTCTGTACTGCAGCCAACCACACGTTTCTATCTCCACTTTCAGCCAAGCCAACAGATTAGAGATACTGCTTCATTCATAACGTTCATACATTCCACTAGCACAGAGAGGCTGCTGCCTACACACACAGACTTGAAATCACTGGCCACTTTAATACATGGAACACCAGTCACTTTAATAATGTTTACATATCTTGCATTACTCATCTCTTATGTATATACTGTATTCTATACTATTCTATTCTATCTTAGTCTATGTATTACTCATCTCATATGTATATACTGTATTCTATACTATTCTACTGTATCTTAGTCTATGTATTACTCTTCTCATATGTATATACTGTATTCTATGCTATTCTACTGTATCTTAGTCTATGCATTACTCTTCTCATATGTATATACTGTATTCTATGCTATTCTACTGTATCTTAGTCTATGTATTACTCATCTCATATGTATATACTGTATTCTATACTATTCTACTGTATCTTAGTCTATGTATTACTCATCTCATATGTATATACTGTATTCTATACTATTCTACTGTATCTTAGTCTATGCCGCTCTGACATTGCTCATCCATATATTTATATATTCTTCATTAGATTCCTTTACTTAGACTGTGTGTATTGGGTAAATGTTGTGAAATTGTTCAATGTTACTTGTTAGATATTACTGCACTGTCGGAGCTAGAAACACAAGCATTTCGCTACACCCGCAATAACATCTGCTAAACACGTGTATGTGACCAATAAAATGTCATTTGATTTGTAGTCATTAAGCATCCTTACAGTAGTGAGTGCATAGATTTTCACACTGGTCCCACGTGGGAATCAAACCCACAACCCTGGAGTTGCACAGGACCAAGGTCAACAGATCGCTGATATCACTTCATTTGTTAAGACGATTACCCACTTCCTCGTCAGAAACAGCCAAGACAAGGTGAACCGATCACTTGCATTGCATCATTAATAAAGGGACTGTTTTGCATGTGTGGATCTTGCAGTGTTGCGTTGCGTTGCGTGGGGGCATATGAATGGGTGAAAAGATCCGTCACCTAGGCATCATTGCTGGTCCCTTCCAGCCCTCTTGCAGTGCCCACCCTGCGTCTCCATGGGTCTCCCTCCCTAAGCCCTACAGCAGAGCCTGGCAGGGTGGGGATCAGCATGAAGGGCAGACCTGGCGTTACGCTGGCACGCAGGGCATCAATCACAGTGCCAGGACACAGTGCCACTGTAAACCTTTGATAAAGAGTGTCGTTTGAGCCGAAACCCCTGTCAAGGACTTATTAGACGTGACACGTCATGATTAACGCGAAGTGCTGCATCTGCCAAGATGGGCCTCTACTGCAGGGGTTGAGGATTTTTCTATAGTCTACTTTGAGTTTACTGCATGGATTTCTTACTAATGGGTCATAGTGTTAGACTCCTGAACATACACAGCCCTGAATTGTAAATAGCCACAAAGAAGAAAACGTGGTTCTTTTCAGACTTGTTCCTTTGCTTTTAAAGGAGTATGACTCCTAGGGTATTATGTCAGCCTGTACAATAGAGGTGAGAGAGGATGAGTGGCGTCTATATTCCCCAGAAACCCCTGGTGTACTCGCCATGGCCTCATCATGAATACATACATAGAAACAACCATGCGCTGTAACACTGAGCACTCACACAATACAATGGCATGAAGACGTGCACATGAACACAGCCATGCATTACTGCACTGACCTCACCAATGCACTCACTCACGCAGGACGGAGAAACTCACAGACAGGCAGCACGACTTTGCTGTTCTTGATGGGAGTGTGTTTGTCTAGCAGTCCCAAATTTGTTAGCAGATTCAGTGCAGTGTGATATTAGAGTCCATTTCTCTCCCCCAGTCGGTGAAAACTAAAAGAAGGGATGAGAGAAATAAGAGCGAGTTGATGGATCAGTGGATCAGAAACAGAGTAGACAGAGGACAAGAGGGGATATATACCTTTGTATCATTCACTACCTGTGTTGTGGTCACTGGTCTGCCCGTGTCTGACATCCTACCAGACGTTATACCTATGGCCTGTGTTGTGGTCACTGATCTGCCCCAGTCTGACATCCTACCAGATGTTATACCTATGGCCTGTGTTGTGGTCACTGGTCTGCCCCTGTCTAACATCCTACCAGATGTTATACCTATGGCCTGTGTTGTGGTCACTGGTCTGCCCCTGTCTGACATCCTACCAGACGTTATACCTATGGCCTGTGTTGTGGTCACTGGTCTGCCCCAGTCTGACATCCTACCAGACGTTATACCTATGGCCTGTGTTGTGGTCACTGGTCTGCCCCTGTCTAACATCCTACCAGACGTTATACCTATGGCCTGTGTTGTGGTCACTGGTCTGCCCCTGTCTGACATCCTACCAGACGTTATACCTATGGCCTGTGTTGTGGCACTCGTCTGCCCCAGTCTAACATCCTACCAGATGTTATACCTATGGCCTGTGTTGTGGTCACTGGTCTGCCCCTGTCTGACATCCTACCAGACGTTATACCTATGGCCTGTGTTGTGGTCACTGGTCTGCCCCAGTCTGACATCCTACCAGACGTTATACCTATGGCCTGTGTTGTGGTCACTGGTCTGCCCCTGTCTAACATCCTACCAGACGTTATACCTATGGCCTGTGTTGTGGTCACTGGTCTGCCCCTGTCTAACATCCTACCAGATGTTATACCTATGGCCTGTGTTGTGGTCACTGGTCTGCCCCTGTCTAACATCCTACCAGATGTTATACCTATGGCCTGTGTTGTGGTCACTGGTCTGCCCCTGTCTAACATCCTACCAGACGTTATACCTATGGCCTGTGTTGTGGTCACTGGTCTGCCCCTGTCTAACATCCTACCAGACGTTATACCTATGGCCTGTGTTGTGGTCACTGGTCTGCCCCTGTCTAACATCCTACCAGACGTTATACCTATGGCCTGTGTTGTGGTCCTTCATTCCAGTGTGTAGGACATGATGTAGTGCTAAGGATCAGTCTGCTCTCCTCCATCATTCTAATCCTGGAACATTGACTATTCTGAGCTGCTGTGTTTTGATGGTGGAAACCTGGAGCAGAGTCAAGCTTCAGACTTTTACCTCAAGCACACGGTTTGGTGGTGTATTCTGAGTACTCCGTCACAACCTGAACTCACTCCCCAGTGCCTGGGGTGATGTATTTTTAAACATGCCATTTTTATTTTCTGTTTTGCTGGAAGTGACTGTGTGCTGCATCTCATGGCTTATTGATGAACCTGCTTCAGTATGGATCTCCCCCAAACACCCCTCTCCTGAGAGGGACCAGGGACCTCTGGGTATTACTGTATTCATATTCCGCCTGAGGCCGGGGGCAGTGATGGTGTGGGGAAGCTGATAACGCTTGTGGTCGTGATGTTAGTGGTCATGATAATGGTGGTGGTTGTGATGATGTTAGTGGTGTTTGTGATGGTGGTGGTCATGATACTAGTGATGGTTGTAATGATGGTGGTGGTCATGATACTAGTGATGGTTGTAATGATGGTGGTGGTCATGATAATGGTGGTGGTTGTGATGATGCTGGTGGCGGTCATGATAATGGTGGTGGTTGTGATGATGATGGTTGTGGTGGTTGTGATGATAATGGTGGCGGTCATGATAATGGTGGTGGTTGTGATGATGGTGGTCATGATAATGGTGGTGGTTGTGATGATGGTGGTGGTGCTCATGATAATGGTGGTGGTCATGATAATGGTGGTGGTTGTGATGGTGGTGGTCATGATAATGGGGGTGGTTGTGATGGTGGTGGTCATGATAATGGTGGTGGTCATGATAATGGTGGTGGTTGTGATGGTGGTGGTCATGATAATGGGGGTGGTTGTGATGGTGGTGGTCATGATAATGGGGGTGGTTGTGATGATGGTGTGATGGTTGTGATGATAATGGTGGTGGTTGATGGTATAATGGTGTTGGTGGTCATGATAATGGTGGTGGTTGATGGTATGATGGTGTTGGTGGTCATGATAATGGTGGTGGTTGATGGTATGATGGGGTTGGTGGTCATGATAATGGTGGTGGTTGATGGTATGATGGTGTTGGTGGTCATGATAATGGTGGTGGTTGATGGTATGATGGGGTTGGTGGTCATGATAATGGTGGTGGTTGATGGTATGATGGGGTTGGTGGTCATGATAATGGTGGTGGTTGATGGTATGGTGGTGTTGGTGGTCATGATAATGGTGGTGGTTGATGGTATGATGGTGTTGGTGGTCATGATAATGGTGGTGGTTGATGGTATGATGGTGTTGGTGGTCATGATAATGGTGGTGGTTGATGGTATGATGGTGTTGGTGGTCATGATAATGGTGGTGGTTGATGGTATGATGGTGTTGGTGGTCATGATAATGGTGGTGGTTGATGGTATGATGGGGTTGGTGGTCATGATAATGGTGGTGGTTGATGGTATGATGGGGTTGGTGGTCATGATAATGGTGGTGGTTGATGGTATGGTGGTGTTGGTGGTCATGATAATGGTGGTGGTTGATGGTATGATGGTGTTGGTGGTCATGATAATGGTGGTGGTTGATGGTATGATGGTGTTGGTGGTCATGATAATGGTGGTGGTTGATGGTATGATGGTGTTGGTGGTCATGATAATGGTGGTGGTTGATGGTATGATGGGGTTGGTGGTCATGATGGCTTTGGGGGAGATGTCGTTTTCTGTTCCAGTTGTTT
Organism: Oncorhynchus nerka; assembly: GCF_034236695.1. Lineage (NCBI taxonomy): Eukaryota > Metazoa > Chordata > Actinopteri > Salmoniformes > Salmonidae > Oncorhynchus > Oncorhynchus nerka. Next base: position 41,628,978 of record NC_088404.1, read on the forward strand.
TCCAGCCAGATAAGAGGTATGTGTGACTGGAACTCTAGCCTGATTGATCCAATCAATAACTCATATGTTCCATGTCATTTCTCTGTTCAGTGCACACATCTGACTTCACTGACAGCTGCTGCTTGGTGCTGGTGGTTATTGTGTGACTGGATCATGCCGGGCTCAGTGATTGACAACCCCTTTTATGGGAGTATTTCCTGAAGCTGCCATGGAGCACTGGATGATCAGTTTCAGTGAGCCAGTCATAGCCAGGCAGCCAGGATATACATATACACCACACTGCACTGGGGATTTCCTAGTTTGTCCTCCGTTCCACGGCTCGGTTTTGCTGTTATTGAGTGCAATGATTTCAGGGGATTGGGTAAAGAAACTCAAGGTCTTTCTGGGTTTCACCTGTATGGTCTGTTTGCCCACTGTACTATGGGCAGACTGTGGGAGGATGCATATATGAACACCATGTTAAGACGCCAGGTATAGACTGGAAGAGGATGCGTTTTCTCGCTATGATGCTAGGATTATCTGATCAACTGCCTGTCTGAATGGGAATGTATATCTAAATATAGGAGGGAGAGATGGGATGGCCTAGATTGGGAGCAGAGGAAGCTTGTCTTGAAGCCTTTCTCTGACTGTGTAGTTGTATTTAACTGCTGTCTTCTCTGTAGCATGTCTCTGTTTCCCAGTATGTCAGTAACTGAGTGACTTACATGCTGACTACACCAGCCACCAAAAAGTGGAATAAGTCAATCAATCAATCAAATGTATTTATAAAGCACTTCTTACATCAGCTGATGTCACAAAGTGCTGTACAGAAATCGAGCCTAAAACCTAGAGAGGAACCAGGCTATGAGGGGTGGCCAGTCCTCTTCTGGCTGTGCCCGGCTGGAGATTATAACAGTACATGGCCAAGATGTTCAAATGTTCATAGATGACCGGCAGGGTCTGGGACAGGTAGCACATCTGGTGAATAGGTCAGGGTTCCATAGCAGAACAGTTGAAACTGGAGAGTAGCACGACCAGGTGGACTGGGGTCAGCAAGGAGTCATCATCCAGGTAGTCCTGAGGTATGGTCCTAGGGCTCAGGTCCTGAGAGAGAGAGAGAGAGAGAGAGAGAGAGAGATAGTAAAATAGTGAGAAAGTGAGAGAGTAAAATAGTGAGAAAGTGAGAGAGAGAAAGAAAAGGATAGAGAGAGAGAGCGATGACGGTTTGAGCTTTTCAATTCACAGTAATGGCGAAGGTGTATCAAGATGGAAGTCAGATATGACGTCAGCATTTGAGAACGATCCACAGACTGTGAGAACGATCCACAGACTGTGAGAACTATCCACAGACTTTTTCAACTACGGCACGACATGGTTCAATGTGCCACACCACTAAATGGATAGCTTCAACCACCAGCTTACTGAAGGCACTATAACCTATGGCTAATCTGCCGCAAATGCTCATGTAGAATGGAATAGCGGCTGTAAAATTCAACAAAAAAGTGATATTTTGAAATTGATCCCATGCCCATTAAGAAATGTTTGGCAAATGTATGTGTTTTAGAAACATTAGAACCTGCTCTGTTTTACCTGCAAGAAGGATGTTTTGAAAAGGTTGCATTTTGGTCAACTCCGTTCCCTTCTTTGGTGTAGTTTCGATGGCTCATTGTCAGATTGGCCATTGTCAGATTGGCCATTGGTAGATTGGCCATTGTCAGATTGGCCATTGGTAGATTGGCCATTGTCAGATTGGCCATTGGTAGATTGGCCATTGGTAGATTGGCCATTGGTAGATTGGCCATTGGTAGATTGGCCATTGGTAGATTGGCCATTGGTAGATTGGCCATTGTCAGATTGGCCTTTGGTAGATTGGCCATTGTCAGATTGGCCATTGTCAGATTGGCCTTTGGTAGATTGGCCTTTGGTAGATTGGCCTTTGGTAGATGGGCCTTTGGTAGATGGGCCATTGGTAGATGGGACATTGGTAGATGGGCCATTGGTAGATTGGCCATTGGTAGATTGGCCATTGGTAGATTGGCCATTGGTAGATTGGCCATTGTCAGATTGGCCATTGTCAGATTGGCCATTGGTAGATTGGCCTTTGGTAGATTGGCCTTTGGTAGATTGGCCTTTGGTAGATTGGCCATTGTCAGATTGGCCATTGTCAGATTGGCCTTTGGTAGATTGGCCTTTGGTAGATTGGCCTTTGGTAGATTGGCCTTTGGTAGATGGGCCATTGGTAGATGGGACATTGGTAGATGGGCCATTGGTAGATTGGCCATTGGTAGATGGGCCATTGGTAGATTGGCCATTGGTAGATTGGCCATTGTCAGATTGGCCATTGTCAGATTGGCCATTGGTAGATTGGCCATTGGTAGATTGGCCTTTGGTAGATTGGCCTTTGGTAGATTGGCCATTGGTAGATTGGCCTTTGGTAGATGGGCCATTGGTAGATTGGCCTTTGGTAGATTGGCCTTTGGTAGATTGGCCTTTGGTAGATGGGCCATTGGTATATTGGCCATTGTCAGATTGGCCTTTGGTAGATTGGCCTTTGGTAGATGGGCCATTGGTAGATGGGCCATTGGTAGATGGGCCATTGGTAGATGGGCCTTTGGTAGATGGGCCATTGGTATATTGGCCATTGTCAGATTGGCCTTTGGTAGATTGGCCTTTGGTAGATGGGCCATTGGTAGATGGGCCATTGGTAGATGGGCCATTGGTAGATTGGCCATTGGTAGATTGGCCATTGTCAGATTGGCCATTGGTAGATTGGCCTTTGGTAGATGGGCCATTGGTAGATGGGCCATTGGTAGATGGGCCATTGGTAGATTGGCCATTGTCAGATTGGCCATTGTCAGATTGGCCATTGGTAGATTGGCCTTTGGTAGATGGGCCATTGGTAGATGGGCCATTGGTAGATGGGCCATTGGTAGATTGGCCATTGGTAGATGGGCCATTGGTAGATTGGCCATTGGTAGATTGGCCATTGTCAGATTGGCCATTGTCAGATTGGCCATTGGTAGATGGCAGCCAACTGTTGGGTGAAAAAATGACAAGGCTTATAACACAAACTCTGTAATATCGAAAGTCTAACAACGACAGTCTGTTAAATAGACTTATTTAAGAAAAGTCATGGACAGGTGGAGTAGGCTAATTAAAATGTTAAATTCATACGCCTCTTCATTTGACACTTTGTTAATCCACAGATAAAAGCGGGAACCTACATGCAGTTAGTTTTTTTCCGTTAGTTACTGTATCTGTGATTAATATCTCCTTGTTTATCTTTCAAATACCCACGTGGGTTTGTATGGTCCTGAAAACCAACGAGTAGATGGGAGAATCGGGACTTGCAGTACATCAACAAACTCAAATAGAACCAAGTTTTATTTTAGCGCCTGGCGACAGACGACACAGAGGTATGGTGGAAATGATTGAATAACATGTATGCCTACATTTACTTAGCAATGCTTGCATACGCAATGTGGCCGTTCTGGTTTGGATGTTAGTGAGGGTCGTTCACATACAGTTGAAGTCAGAAGTTTACATACACTTATGTTGGAATCATTAAAACTTGTTTTTCAACCACTCCACAAATGTCTTGTTAACAAACAATAGTTTTAGCAAGTCGGTTAGGACATCTCATTTGTTCATGACACAAGTCATTTTCCCAGATTATTTCACTTATCCTTCTCTGTATCTCAATTTCAGTGGGTCAGAAGTTTACATACACTAAATTGACGGTGCCTTTTAAACAGCTTGGAAAATTCCTGAAAATGATGTCATGGCTTTAGAAGCTTCTGATAGGCTAATTGACATCATTTGAGTCAATTGGAGGTGTACCTGTAGATGTATTTCAAGGCCTATCTTCAAACTCAGTGCATCTTTGCTTGACATCATGGGAAAATCAATAGAAATCAGCCAAAAATTGTAGACCTCCACAAGTCTGGTTCATCCTTGGGAGCAATTTCCAAACGCCTGAAGGTACCACGTTCATCTGTACAAACAATAATATGCAAGTATAAACACCATGGGACCACGCAGCCGTCATACTGCTCAGGATGGAGACACGTTCTATCTCCTAAAGATGAACGTGCTTTGGTGTGAAAAGTGCAAATCAATCCCAGAACAACAGCAAAGGACCTTGTGAAGATGCTTGAGGAAACAGGTAGAAAAGTATCTATAGCCACAGTAAAATTCAAAATTCACCCAACTTATTGTGGGAAGCTTGTGGAACGCTACCCGAAACGTTTGACCCAAGTTAAACAATTTAAAGGCAATGCTACCGAATACTAATTGAGTGTATGTAAACTTCTGACCCACTGGGAATGTGATGAAAGAAATAAAAGCTGAAATAAATCATTCTCTCTACTATTATTCTGACATTTCACATTCTTAAAATAAAGTGGTGATCCTAACTGACCTAAAACAAGGAATTATTACTAGGATTAAATGTCAGGAATTGTGAAAAACGGAGGTGTATGTAAACTTCAGACTTCAACTGTATATAATATGATGTTGTTTGCCAAGTCTGAGCAAATGTCTCTAGTATACTATTTTTGTCTGTCTTCAGAGTGCACATACTTGGAGACTGACAAATTTATGCCAGTCAAGCACACTGTGGCCCTGCAGTCTCTTTGCATTATTCTAGCATATTATAGGGTCAACTATAATTTGATAATCATGTGGCCCTGCATGCCTTACATGTTTAGAATTGCCTCAAGTTATTTAGCTAATCATGATTAGATTAATTGTTTAATTGTGCTGGGAGGCACCTAGCCCTCTTGATAATATAGAGTTAATATGTGAAGTCATGGATGTAAATGGAGACATCATGTTAGTAGAATAAATTAGTTTGTTTGTGAGATGGGAGGAGAACACAGAGGCAGCCATGCATTCAGCTCATTGACAGAGGCTGCCGATAATGAAAGACTAAGCTATTTATTCCAAACTGTTCATACAGGATCGCTGTCAGCCTCCCTGTCTGATGGATGAGGAAAAGGAGAAAACAGCTTCCGTTACCTAGATAACTAGAGGGGGAGAGAGGCAGAGAGAGAGAAAGAGGAGGGAGGAATGGGGAGTGGAGGTGGGAGGGAAGGAAGGAAAGAGAGTGAAGGGAAGAGAGAGAGTTAAAGGGAATTTGAAAGCAAAGAGCGTACACCCCCCTCCCAACCGCCCCAATACACACACAAAAACACAGCAACACCCCCAGGGCAACACATCTCTCACTGTGGAGAAAGCTGTGAGCTATGTGTCCCTCCCCAGTCCCCTGAGCTAGAGAAAGGTGTGAGCTCAGTGAACAGACACCTGCTACTGGGAGGTAGACACACAGTCCTCACCTCCCCTGACTCCACTGTCCTGTCTCATTTAGCAGTTGAGCTCACACTGACAGCCACAGACAGAACCCTATGGGCTGCCCACGTCTACGAGGGAACAGCACATATGCCCACAAGTTAGCAAACTTGACTTGGATCCTGTCATTACAATACTTCCCAAGTTAACATGCATCATTTAGACTTCACTTGAAGTATCCATTGGATTGGTCAAATACAGTGCCTTCAGAAAGTATTCATACCCCTTCACTTATTCCACATTTTGTTGTGTTATAGCTTCAATTCAAACATTGATGAAATATTTTTATTTTCTCACCCATCTACACACAATATCCCATAATGACAAAGTGAAAACATGTTTTTAGAATTGTTTGCAAATGTTATGAAAATGAAATAAAGAAATATCTAATTTACATAAGTATTCAACAACTCAACAAGGCTGGCTATACTCTGTATCGGCAGGATAGAACAGCGGCATCTGGTAAGACAAGGGGCGGCGGACTATGTATTTTGTAAATAACAGCTGGTGCACGATATCTAAGGAAGTCTCGATGTTGTGGTCACCTGAGGTAGAGTATCTCATGATAAGCTGTAGACCACACTATCTACCTAGAGAGTTTTCATCTGTATTTTTCGTAGCTGTTTACATACCACCACAGACTGTTGCCGGCAGTAAGACCGCACTCAATGAGCTGTATTCCGCCATAACCAAACAAGAAAACCCTAACCCAGAGGCGGTGCTCCTAGTAGCTGGGGACTTTAATGCAAGGAAACTTAAATCCATCTTACCAAATCTCTATCAGCTTGTTAAATGTGCAACAAGAGGGAAAAAAACTCTGGACCACCTCTACTCCACACACAGAGACACATACAATGCTCTCCCTCGCCCTCAATTAGGCAAATCTGACTATAATTTTATCCTCCTGATTCCTGCTTACAAGCAAAAATTAAAGCAGGAAGCACCAGTGACTCGATCAATAAAAAGGTGGTCAGATGAAGCAGATGCTAAGCTAAAAGACTGTTTTTCTAGCACAGACTGGAATATGTTCCGGGATTCCTCCAATGGCATTGAGGAGTACACCACATCAGTCACTGGCTTCATCAATAAGTGCATTGATGACGTCGTCCCCACAGTGACCGTACGTACATATCCCAACCACAAGCCATGGATTACAGGCAACATCCGCACTGAGCTAAAGGCAAGAGCTGCCGCTTTCAAGGAGCAGGACTCTAACCTGGAAGCTTATAAGAAATCCCACTATGCCCTCCTACGAACCACCAAACAGGCAAATACAAGGACGTCAATACAGGACTAAGATCGAATCGTACTACACCGGCTCTGACGCTCGTCGGATGTGGCAGGGCTAGCAAACCATTACAGGCTAGAAAGGGTAGCACAGCCGAGAGCTTAACTACTTCTATGCTCGCTTCGAGGCAAATAACACTGAAACATGCACGAGAGCAACAGTTGTTCTGGACAACTGTGTGATCATGCTCTCCGCAGCCGATGTGAGTAAGACCTTTAAACAGGTCAACATTCACAAGGCCGCAGGGCAAGATGGATTACCAGGACGTGTACTGCGAGAATGCACTGACCATCTGGCAAGTGTCTTCACTGACATTTCAGTCTGTAATACCAACATGTTTTAAGCAGACCACCATTGTCCCTGTGCCCAAGAACACTAAGGTTCGACTGCAAGGCACTACAGAGGGTAGTGCGTATGACCCAGTACATCACTGGGGCCAAGCTTCCTGCTATCCAGGACCTCTATACCAGGCGGTGTCAGAGGAAGGCCTAAAAATTGTCAGACTCCAGCCACCCTAGTCATAGACTGTTCTCTCTGCTACTTCAATACCAGAGCGCCAAGTCTAGGTCCAAGAGTCTTTTAAACAGCTTCTACCCCCAAGCCATAAGACTCCTGAACATCTAATCAAATGGCTACCCAGACTATTTGCATCCCCCCCCACCTCCCCCTCTTTTACACTGCTGCTACTCTCTGTTGTTATCATCTATGCATAGTCACTTTAACTCTACCTACCGGTTCATATTACCTCAACTAACCGGTGCCCCCGCACATTGACTCTGTACCATTACCCCCCTCTATATTGTCTGGCTATTGTTATTTTACTGCTGCTATTTAATTACTTGTTACTTTTATGTCTTATTCTTATTTGTATTTTTCATTTTTAAACTGCTTTGCTGGTTAGGGGCTCGTAGGTAAGCATTTCACTGTAAAGGTGTTGTATGTATGCATGTGAGCAATACCATTTTATTTTATTTATTTTTATTTATTTATTATGAAACATTGATTAATGTGCACTGTCCCTGTAAAAATAAATAAATAAATAAATAGTAAAATAAAAATAATCTCAAACTCAATTCATACCTTTGTTTGCGATTACAGCTGTGAGTCTTTCTGGGTAAGTCTCTAAGAGCTTTGCATACGTTGATTGTACAATATTTGCACATGATTCTTTTTTAAATTCTTCAAGCTCTGTCAAGTTGGTTGTTGATCATTGCTAGACAGACATTTTCAAGTTTTGCCATAGATTTTCAAGCCGATATACAGTAAGTCATAACTTTAACTAGGCCAATCAAGAACATTCAATGGCGTTTTGGTAAACAACTCTGGTAACTCCCAGTGTCTGTTGGAAAGCAGACTGAACCAGGTTTTCCTCTAGGATTTTGCCTGTGCTTAGCTCTATTCCATTTCTTTTTATCCTAAAAAAAAGTCCCTAGTCTTTGCCGACGACAAGCATACCCATAACGTGATGCAGCCACCACCATGCTTGAAAATATGAAGAGTGGTACTCAGTGATGTGTTGTGTTGTATTTGCCCCAAACATAATGCTTTGTATTCAGGACATAAAGTTAATTTCTTTGACACATTTTTAGCAGTTTAACTTTAGTGCCTTTTTGCAAACAGGAATCATGTTTTGGAATATTTTCATTCTGTACAGGCTGCCTTCTTTTCACTCTGTCATTTTGGTTACTATTGTGGAGTAACTACAGTGTTGTTGATCCATCCAGTTTTATCCTATCACAGCCATCAAAGTCAACATTGGCCTCATTGTGAATCCCTGAGCGGTTTCCTTCCTCTCCGGCAACTGAGTTAGGAAGGATGCCTGTATCTTTGTAGTGACTGGGTGTATTGATACACCATCCAAAGTGTAATTCATAACTTCACCATGCTCACAGGGATATTCAATATCGTTTTTTTTTGACCCATTTACCAATTGGTGCCTTTCTTTGCAGGGCATTGGAAAACCTTCATGGTCTTCGTGGTTGAATCATTGTTTGAAATTCACTGCTCGACTGAGGAACCTTACAGATAATTGTATGTGTGGGGTACAGAGATGAGGTAGTCATTAAAAAAATCATGTGAAACACTATTATTGCACACAGAGCGAGCAACTTATTATGTGACTTGTTAAGAACATTTTTACTCCTGAATTTATGTAGGTTTGCCATAACAAAGGGGTTGAATAGTGATTGACTCAAGACATTTCAGCTTTTAATTTTTTATTAATTTGTATACAGTTCTTAAAACACAATTCCACTTTGACATTATAGGGTATTGTGTGTAGGCCAAGTGACACACATTCTCAATTGAATCCATTTTAAATTCAGGCTGCAACGCAACAAAATGTGGAATAAGTCAAGTGGTGTGAATACTTTCTGAAGGCCCTGTACAATGGCATCACAATGTGCGTTCAATCAATTTCAAACAAGGCTCTGATGCTAGATGCTGTATACTCATGGAGAATAATCTCATAGCAGTTTCCCTTCTAATACTCTGTGGTATGAATGTCTGAGCCACATAAACCACACTTCACATACTGTATGCATGACTCAATTCAACCAGTGATATGAAGGTGTCATGTGGCTGGTTGACTCCCAGTGGTTTAATCCTCAGTAAGCCTCTGGGCCCAGTTTTTCAAAAGTTATCTATTTGGATTTCGCCTATCGGATAGGATTAAATGCATAGAAATAGAATGAATAGAACGGGAGTCACCATACAAGTCAATGTTTTCCCCATTCTATTCATTGTATTTCTATGCATTTGATTTAATCCTATCCGATAAGCGAAATCCAGACAGAGAAGTGACTGGTTCAGAAAGAGACTGCTGCGGTTTAGTAGTGAAGAAGCAGCTCCAAGCTAATATGACAACCTATCGGAATTAAACGTCTGCTGCTATTGAAATGTCACAGGAAATGATCAATGATTTCAATCAACTTTTTTATCCTTTTGGGTTCAGCTTCATCTCCAGGAAATCCATTTAACTTTGCATTGATCTCTCGGGCTGACAGTGTGTAAAGGATGGGCGTGATGATGCATTGAGTGTTGAACCAAACCTCTGCTGAGATGTGGCAGCTATGTGAGTGATGTGCACAGCACCTGAAGGGATCCCATAAGGAGGTGGTTTCCCCTTACACAAAGACTCGGATGACTCCGAATATTACTTCTATTCATCTCTGCAACCAGAACCAGATCCTGCTCTACGTTTATGAAACAGTGTGTCTCAACTCAAGAGACTCTCCTCCTATTAGACATGATGAAGGTAACCAGGAGGGGCGATGAGAGGAAGGGAGGGAGGGAGGGCAAGAGCAGGATTACGAGAGACAGAAATTTAAGCCCCGTCATCATCGTCGTCGTTGTCATCATAGTCTTTATCTATCTTCAGCCTCTTCATCTTCATCATCATCTTCATAATCATCAGTGTCTTCATCAACATCATTATCCTCTTCATCCACCTCCTTCTCCTCCTCCTCCAGATCCTTCATGATGAGCAGCTCTATAGCAGACTGATCCTCTTCATGTTGTATGTCTCTTTCCTGGGTACCCATAACTTTGACTGTCATTACCCATCCAGGAACATTGATTACTTCGTGCCTCATGCCAGGGAACTTTCACATGCTGTTTTAGCTTCAAATCTCTGCACTCGCTTTACGTTAGACACACGGCGGTGTGTTCTTACACTCTGCTTTGAAGCTGCTGCAGATTATGTTTTCCATTGCTAATTTATGATGGTGTCTAACCGACTACTTCATCACAAGACGTTATTGATGTGAAGTTTGCTCATCTGTGGAACACCATTAAATCTCCTTTTTTTTGCGAGGCAATGTATTAAACGCTTAATGTTCCCTCATAAATTACCTGACAAAGACTGTGACACGAATATGCCAATCGGCATTCTGGGAAATGACATTTTCAAGTTGAGATGAATCTGTCAATGTTAATAGGGAAAAACTCATTAACATAGTATTAATTCCTTTATGAGGGATATTGGAAACAAATAGCTTCGTCTCTGGTTTTGACTCGGAGCCAATCCCCTGCTCTTCAAGGGATGGGAATCAGCTTACATTCTGGCAAAATACTGAGGAGAGGCTAATAATGAATTTAACATCTCACTGCATGTGTCTGTCTAGCTCTTTTCTCTCTCACTCTCTCTCTTTCCCTCTCACTCACTCCGTCTCTTTCTTTCCCTTTCTCTCTCTCTCTCTCTTTCCCTCCCTCTCACTCACTCCATCTCTTTCTTTCCCTTTCTCTCTCTCTGTCTCTCTTTCCCTCTCACTCACTCCGTCTCTTTCTTTCCCTTTCTCTCTCTCTGTCTCTCTTCCACCCTCTTTCTTGCTCTCTCTCTATCTCAGATGTTGATTGGTGCCTGCTGTCTGTGCTGTGACTGCTGTGTGCTAGCTGTTCTCTGTAATTAGCCAGGAGAATGAAGGCTAGGTGAATGGGGTCATCAAACTTGGTGGAGTAGTTCTGCCTGTCACTACTTTTAAATTCCTTTGACAGCTAGCAGCAGTACAAACACGTGTTTGCTACTTTGAGTGTGTCTGTGTAGTTGTCATGTTTGCTACTTTGAGTGTGTCTGTGTAGTTGTCATGTTTGCTACTTTGAGTGTGTCTGTGTAGTTGTCATGTTTGCCACTTTGTGTGTGTGTTAATAGCGAGTGCACGTGTGTGCAAAGTATTTGAGAGTCATCGTAGTCTTGGTAAGAAATCTATCTAAATAGTTATTGCTTTAGCACCATTTATGTCCATTCATAATTGATAATCCATTTATCCAAATCTAACAGCATATTTACACAGCTGGGTTTGCACTGAAGCAATCCAGGTGAGGGACCTTGAGCCAAGGGCACAGCAGACAGCAGGCCAGGGGAGGGGGCGGTGGGAGGGTAAAGTAGACAGCCAGTCCCAGCCCCCTGCTTTGCGTCTGCCCGGTCTGGGCCTCACAGTAATGATCTGGACCTGGCCCAGCTACTCAAACACTCTGTCTGATTCCTCTCTGAATCATGTTTACAATGTGCAGATACACCAGCTTGACTCACCAGCTTGAAAACTCCTACTGGGTTACAAGTCTCACTAAAACCATAAACCATGATTGATTGTTGTGGTGATGGAGGGTGGTTTGAACTGGGTAGGTCAGCTACGGTATATGGTTCATAGCTCTCTGCCTTTGATATAGTGATCAAACTGACATTTTCTGTCAATAAAATGTCTCCCTGTGTATAAACAAAGCCGGCAATGAGAACTACAGACACTGAACTGATCTGTGATACCCTGATGTTACAGTGATGTGTTCGGATTGATTGGATGTTGTTATTGAGTGATGTGACAGGCCTTTGCTCTGTCAGTGTCTCCCGTGGCTCCCTCTAGTTTGGTCTGGTCTGGTCAGTGTGTGTCCAACAGGGCCTGGCCAGGCTGGCTGAATGCTGCTGGGGAGATGAATGGACAGATTGGGTCCTGCTGCTCTGATGGACGGGTCAGCCCAGCCTGGTACCACAGGCGCTTGGCGCCGTGCCGTTGCCATGGTGAAATGCTTTGGGCAGATCTAGAGGCGAGCCGTGGTGTTGCTGCTAGCCATTCCACCCCATGCCACCCTCAGCTGTGGCTGTGAGGGTGTGCCCAGGCCATCTGTCTGACGTTCAGTCCTAAACCACCTCTACACACACACTCTCTGTCACCAGCCCTGTCCCCACTAGTATGATGTTACACTCTGCTACACACCTCTGCTGCCTACTCTGTCATACCTGGCTGTCATCCATGCCATGAATATTCATAGGAAAATGACTATTATTTAATTAACACTGAGGCGACTTGTTTGAGGATAGTCTGACTTGTTTGAGGATAGTCTGACTTGTTTGAGGATAGTCTGACTTGTTTCTCTCCATTGTGTTAATGTCTCAGACAGCTTCTTGACCACAAAGTTCTGTCATTACATGTGTACTTACAGTGTAGCTGCATCTCTTTACACCAAGGAAACCACGGTAAGTGACGTGGCTTGCTCACTTGTAATTCATGATTTCATTACAGTACATCAGTCTGGCACCGAGACAAAAACAAAGAAACAATGAGAATAAAGCAGCTTAGCCACACGTGAACGTCACTATTATCAGTTTTAAAACCCATAGAGACACCTGAGATTGGACTGCTGCAGAGAGTTAGATAACACTTAAAACACTGGAAGACAAACTTTGGAATGGATTTGATGTGCAAATTGTGTATAGGCAGTAGTCACTTGGGCCTTGGGTGTGTGTACGCAGATTAACACACTATAGCTGGGTTTGTGTCTGTTTCTATTTTGAAGTAGACTGAAGTTGAGTGATATCTGTCTCCTTCAGTCCTCCACACCTCCCTGTCTAAATGCTCAACGGTAGTTTTAATGAGTTCTCCCTTCCCGATTTCCCAGAGTGCCTCTCCATGCAGCAGGTGGGCTGTGGTGGCTGCCGCTCGGTAAACAAAGGTTTCAGCGGTGGAGAGCGATTCAATGGTGAAGGTGCATAAAGATGGCGGTCCCCATTTACTTACCACAAACGCCTCATTTGCTTAAGTTCACTAAGTATTGTACAATGCTCTCTGTTACTCTTTTGTTTGTATTGGCATTAGCACAGTATACATGATCCCAATTATAGACAGCGGCGATTAGAAAAAAATGAAAAGTAGATTGTGCTGATTTATAGGCACATTGAACCATGTCGTGCCGTAGTTGAAAAAGTCAGTGGATAGTTCTCACAGTCTGTGGATAGTTCTCACAGTCTGTGGATCGTTCTCACAGTCTGTGGATCCTTCTCACAGTCTGTGGATAGTTCTCAGTCTGTGGATAGTTCTCACAGTCTGTGGATAGTTCTCAGTCTGTGGATCGTTCTCACAGTCTGTGGATCGTTCTCACAGTCTGTGGATCGTTCTCACAGTCTGTGGATCGTTCTCACAGTCTGTGGATAGTTCTCACAGTCTGTGGATAGTTCTCACAGTCTGTGGATCGTTCTCACAGTCTGTGGATCGTTCTCACAGTCTGTGGATAGTTCTCACAGTCTGTGGATAGTTCTCACAGTCTGTGGATAGTTCTCAGTCTGTGGATCGTTCTCACAGTCTGTGGATAGTTCTCAGTCTGTGGATCGTTCTCACAGTCTGTGGATCGTTCTCACAGTCTGTGGATCGTTCTCACAGTCTGTGGATAGTTCTCACAGTCTGTGGATCGTTCTCACAGTCTGTGGATCGTTCTCACAGTCTGTGGATAGTTCTCACAGTCTGTGGATAGTTCTCAAATGCTGACGTCATATCTGACTTCCTCCATCTTGATGCACCTTCGCCATTACTGTGAATTGAACAGCTCAAACTTTTCTCTCTCTCTCTCTCTCTCTCTCTCTCTCTCCGAAGGACGGCTGGGCTTAACTCCTAGGTCGTCATTCTTCCATTCTCTCCTCTCCCCCTTTCTCTCCCTCCTTCAATCTTTGTTTACATCCCGTCCTCAGGATCTTGCCTCAGCAGCCGTGCCTGTCTGTCTCCTGGGATGCCCAGGCATTACTGCTCTTTATTAGATAGATAACATGCACACTCCTTCTCTATTCCCTCCCTTCATATTCCCCTCTCCTGTTACACTCTCTACACCCTATGAATCAGCACTTGTCTCCTACAGCTCTTCTTGCATGCATGGTTTCAGAAAATAGTGATCATAAGACAGTGTCATATTCTGAGAGACTTTGGAAAAAATGTTGTGATTTTGGCTAGCTGTAAGACATGAGAAAGTAAAATGTGTGGGGAAAATGTACATAGCGACGAGATACGGGATGGGGCTCATGTGTCTACAGTGTGTGTATGTGTGATTCCCATTCCTGGAGTGGTTGTTAAAAATGTAGAGTGTGTGTTGCCAATATTGTACCGCAGTTGCGGCTGACAGTGAAGTGCAGAGTAGAGTGTAGTGATGTGCAGTTCGCGAACGATTCGTTATTTTTGAACGACTCTTTTTACTGACTCGAGAGTCATAATTTGTTTTTCTGAGTGACTCGTTCATTTTAGTTGTTCGTTTGACTTGCTGGCAGCAATGAATTTCTACAGCAGGATTAATATGCGCTCCACCCTTTACTCCGGAGACGTGCTCCTACCGAGAACTGTCTGTCATGTACTGTATGCGTGCAGGCAAAATAGATCAAGCTGCAGGCAGCATAGAGAAGAAAAAGACATGTTAAAGAACTGATCATTGGTTGATGATAATTTATTGGTGCAATAATTAATTAAATGAGTTGATTATTGAACATTATGATGGACACAGCTTTGTAGAACCAAAACATACACAGCCTCTGCTAAACAAACTCGAACTTGAGACAAATCGACGAATCGTTTGGAGTTCTGCAATTCGCAAACAATATTGTGCTTATCACCCTCACGGCAGTCAATCAATGCATTCCACCAAGAGTCGTTCACAATGTAATACGGATGCAGCCATAATAGCTCCAATAAGCCCCTCATGGTGAACGACATATCAAATCAAATTGTGTTGGTCACATACACATGGTTAGCAGATGCTATTGTTAGTGTAGCGAAATGCTTGTGGTTCTAGTTCCGACGGTGCAGCAATATCTAACAAGTATTATCTAACAATTCCACAACAAACGCACAAATCTAAGTAAGGAATGGAATAAGAACATGGATGAGCAATGTCAGAGCGGCATAGGCTAAGTTTCAAAAGATAGTATAGAATAAATTATATACATATGAGATGAGTAATGCGTGATATGTAAACATTATTAAAGTGGCATTATTAAACGAGAGGCTGGTAGAATCATGAGTATTTTCAGTTTTCAGTTTATCGTTCGCCGGTCTTTGTTCTTTTAACTGAACAAGTCTAAAAGATCTGAGTCCGTATGTGACGTAAATGGGCGGTAGGTAGCCTAGTGGTTAGAGCGTTGGGCCACTATTTAAAAGGTTGCTGGATCGAATCCCCGAGCTAAACATATTTTGTTCTTCCCCTGAACTAGGCGGTTAACCCACAGCTCCCCGATAGGCTGTTATTGTAAATAAGAATTTGTTCTTAACTGACTTGACTAGTCAAATAAAATGTAAAAAAGATGATAGCACCCTGATTAGAGCAGGAGTGGAAACGTGTTGGGTTGGGATTGAATGTTGGAGCATGTGGTTTAGCTAATTTAGCATCATAACAAATAGCTATTAAACCAAACCCCACAGTTTAAATGTAACGTTAGAGATGAGTTTCTTAAAGGTACAGAGTGTGACTTGGAGCGTTTCGTCAAAAGACCAATTCCCTTTTCCTCACTAATTGGTCTTTTGACCTTATCACATCTTTTCACAATTTATGTTTTTCAGAGCTGATCTGTTTGGTCAAAATATCAATTAGTGAAAGAAAGATCAGAATTGCGCTGCCTGTCTAACCGCAAACATAGATGAGCACTTATTGGGAACAGATTGATGTTGTTTTGTTTGGAATAAGCTAGGGCTATAGCTGAATCAGATTTGCAACAGTATGGTATAAAGTATGGTCTACTTTGTCAGTCAGAATTTTGGACTGTATAACTGTGGCAAATCCAATGCAATTTAATGGAATGGAGGCAAACTATGAGTTTGGCATGGTACCTACCACCTGGTTAACTCTAACAAACAACAGATCTCCTCTCCCTTGGGAGGCATCAGAAGCTGTAGCTAGCTAGCTGTGACTATAGCTGTGGTCTTTATTCCTGTGGTCTTTCATGTGTCTGTAACAGATGTATGGACCTGAGGATAGGCAGGCAGGCAGGCAGGCAGGCGAGGCATCAGTGGATTGAGTCAGAACCGCAGACTGTATCAAACAGGCAGCAAACAAAGAGCCCAAAGCAGTGCATATGGAGGAAGATTCACTTTGTCTTCCAACAGCTGTGACTCCATTAAGGCCTTGGCTGCTTGGTGTTGATGCCCATCTGCTCTGGCTCTGTGTCTCATGGTGCTGCTGGAGCCTGAGCTTGGTCTAGAACGTAATGCTGTGGACGCAGCCTACCTTGATGATGCCTGGCTGGCACAGCTAATGCATAGCTAATGCACACAGCGCGACACACATTAGATTCACAGCTAGGCTCTGAGAAGGTGTTGGACATAGACAACTCATGGTGCGAATTACGGGGGAGCCAGGTGGGACTCAGCTCCCCTGAATGAGACGTTAGCTCCCCTAAATGCAACAAAAGTCCAACTTTGGGGGGTCTCTAAATAATGCTAATTTAACCAATCTCCGATTTGTTTTGTAAATGCAATCTATCAATGGAACAAACACCCCCACCTCTCTGTCATGGTTTAAACCAGGGGCCTCCGACAGGTCAATCACAAGCTACCAGTAGCTAGCAGCACACCTATTAGTAGTACATTTTCACTTTCTACCGTAAACCTTCAGGAACAAATCTCATAACTATCAGACACCGCAAGCGCCCAGCTACTATCTAATCAACGCAACATTGTCATCTCCCTCCGGGTTCTCCACTATATGCTTAAAAAGACAAACCCAAGACAACACGTGTCAATTCATTCCCAGCAATATTGCCCCTGTCTGTTGTGTGGTGCGCGTGTTTGTTGTCTTCTGATGTGATTTAAGCATTGACATGAACTCAGAGCATCCAATTGAGTTGTTTCTCTATGATTTAGTTTTATTTTAAGAGTAAAATAAATCATCTAAAACCAGGAACATTTTTAGCCGAGAACATTAATTTGGAAAAGAAGAACAGATTTTGTAGGGCCCCCCTTAGAGTTGTTTATGTACCATTACTTTACCATATATACAGTTCCTTCAGAAACTATTCAGACACCTTGACACCTTTTCCACATTTTGTTATGTTACAGCCTTATTCTAAAATGGATTAAATTAAAAATATTCCTCAGCAATCTACATACAATACGCCATAATGACAAAATGAAAACAGTTTCTTTGAAATTTTAGCAAAACTATTACAATTTAAAACAGAAATACCTTATTTGCATAAGTATTTAGACCCTTTGCTATGAGACTCAAAATTGAGCTCAAGCACATCCTGTTTCCATTGATCATCATTGAGCTGTTTCTACAACTTGATTGGAGTCCACCTGTGGTAAATTCAATTGATTAGACATAATTTGGAAAAGCACACCTGTCTATATAAGGTCCCACAGTTGACTGTGCTCGTCAGAGCCAAAACCAAGCCATGAGATCAAAGGAATTGTCCGTAGAGCTTCAAGACAGGATTGTGTCGATGCACATTTCTGCAGCATTGAAGGTCCCCAAAAACACAGTGGCCTCCATCATTCTTAAATGGAAGAAGTTTGGAAGCACCAAGGCTCTTCTTAGAGCTGGCCCGCCTGGCCAAACTGAGCAACATGAGGAGAAGGGCCTTGGTCAGGGAGGTGACCAAGAACCCGATGGTCACTTTGACAGAGCTCTAGATTTCCTCTGTGGAGATGGGAGAGATCCTTGATGAAAACCTGCTCCAGAGCGCTCAGGACCTCAGACTGGGGCAAAGGTTCACCTTCCAACAGGACAACGACCCTAAGCACACAGCCAAGACAAGGCAGGTGTGGCTTCGGGACAAGTCTCTGAATGTCCTTGAGTGGCCCAACCAGAGCCTGGACTTGAACCCAATTGAACATCTCTGGAGAGACCTGAAAATAGCTGTGCTGCCAAATGTCTTCATCCAACCAGATACAGCTTGAGAGGATCTGCAGAGAAGAATGGGAAAAACTCCCCAAATACAGGTGTGCCAAGCTTGTAGTGTCATACCTAAGAAGACTCGATGCTGTAGTCGCTGCCAAAGCAAACTTAAAACTCTTTAAAGGCCACAACATGATATCCGTCTTTCTTTCAGAGACATTGATGAGGGAAAAAAACCATTTAATCATTTTTAGAAAAGAATGAAAAGTAACAAAATGTAGAAAAAGGGAAGAGGTCTGAATACTTTCCAAAGGCACTGTATTAAACATAAATCATAGGCACATTCTTCTCTTCTCCTCTGCAATTAATGTAGGCCTAGTTAATGGCAATCGCTGAATGTCATTAGGAACATTTTTGGTGTTTTGTAACAGATGTCTATTTCCATCCAAATAGCTACACATGTAGTTTGGATGTTGGAATCATTACGAACATGCCTACTTTTTGAAGTGATTTGTTTGACAGTCAGATAAAATATCATGACTGGTTGTGTTCATGTCACATTAAAGGGTAATTAATTTTTACTGTTTAAATGACTTCTTTTATTACTAGAATATAAGAAAATGCAGAGACCCACCGAAAGTCATGCCCTAAATTCATACTCTGAGACTACTTCTCATTCCAGGTCTCATAACCTAACTGACAATCATGACAGGATTTGTGGTAAACTAAGACTATTTTGCTCTTAGTTGGACGAAACAGGGCTTGATTGCTTGGTTGTGTAGTCATATGATGTGCTTTAGTAGATAACAGAGACAGGATCTCTGATCATTCAGCAGTTTAACCGCTTCGCCAGGAAAAATTGTAAAATAAAACATTCTCCCTGAGATTTCCCCTTGGACTTGAAGAAAATAAATGAAAGTACTTCCCCCAAGACAGCGTTTGGAAATAATCTGAAAGAAAAAAAATGTGCAGGTTGAACATCATCATGTATCTAGGCTGGACACCTACGTTAGAACCCCATACTGGAGGTGAGATGTCTTTATTTAATGCACCGAGTGCTACGCCAACTCCAGCTCTGTGAAAATCAATCTGTAAACTCTCTGTCTTGGGATCTATCTTGGGATCTACAGTATGCAGTTGGAGAAAGTGGAGAGAAGATGGACACAGCCTGTGTTGACACGACTGTTGCTCTCTCTGCCCCTCTTGGACTATTGTGCAGCATGTTTGTCAACATCATTTTGCTGGTCAGCGAGGAGAGGGGGAAGCTGAGAATGCACCTTCTCTGGAGTAAGGCCACATGGTGAGAGTAATCAGATACCAATTGATTTGAATACATACAACTGTCCTGTATCGGCTACCTGAACCTGCATGACAAGAGTTGTCCTCACGCTCTCTCCCAGCTTGAATATAACGTTGTTGTGTGTAAAACCGTGTCTATTAATTCCAGATGATACAGTCAGTCCACCCTCAAAACACTAGCTTACTAGGGATGCATGATGGTTTCATGATGCAGTGTACCATCGAGATACTGTATTTACTGTGGCTGCTATTCAGCTGCTATTTATAACAACAACACATTAAATAGCCCAACAATGAGGAAAAATGAGTTGGCTTGAGGATATATTCAGTCACTATTTTTGTTGAACTCAGCGGGTTTTGTCTGCATGTATGTGTATATATCGTATGTATATATTATAGGTACTTCATTTTATTAGTCATATTAGTCGTTGCAGCAGTAGTTTTAATTCGTTTTAGGCCTATTCGTAGTTGTACACAATGTTTTTATGCTGTTAATGTAAATTATTATTTTTAAGATTTCATTGTTATTATTATTAAACAATAGTTGCCAAATTATTATTGTTACTAAGTATAGTTCAAATTAAAATAATCAATTTACACTTGAAAAAACAAGATTGTGCATCGCAAGAGATTTCATCCAGCAAAATTTCAAATATATAAATATCAAATCAAATCAAATGTATTTGTCACATACACATGGTTAGCAGATGTTAATGCGAGTGTAGCGAAATGCTTGTGCTTCTAGTTCCGACAATGCATTAATAACCAACGAGTAATCTAACTAACAATTCCAAAACTACTACCTTATAGACACAAGTGTAAAGGGATAAAGAATATGTACATAAAGATATATGAATGAGTGATGGTACAGAGCGGCATAGGCAAGATGCAGTAGATGGTATCGAGTACAGTATATACATATGAGATGAGTATGTAAACAAAGTGGCATAGTTTAAAGTGGCTAGTGATACATGTATTACATAAAGATACAGTAGATGATATAGAGTACAGTATATACATATACATATGAGATGAATAATGTAGGGTATGTAAACATTATATTAAGCAGGATTGTTTAAAGTGGCTAGTGATATATTTTACATCAATTCCCATTATTAAAGTGGCTGGAGTTGAGTCAGTGTGTTGGCAGCAGCCACTCAATGTTAGTGGTGGCTGTTTAACAGTCTGATGGCCTTGAGATAGAATACATTTGTTCACCGATATCCCCTTTCAACCATTTGAATGATTTCTTTTTCAAGGCCTGAGGCACTTTTTCACATTCCTGAAGCCCAAGAAGCAAACACTTCCTGGTAGATATGGAAATGAAAAGGGTTTATGAATGACCTGTTGTAGCTCGTGGGTCCGCCGAGCTGGGGCTGCGTGAGTGTCCACTACACCCTGCACTTCTCACTCTTTCACTTCTCCGTTCAACTCTTTATTTGAAAGTCAGAATTATATAATGGATCCTGCCGTGTAGTTTGCAATGGTTTTCCTAATTTCAAGACGGGGTGAAAGCAGCTCAAGGGTTATTGAAAATAAATACATGCAACTACATGTTCATCATCTCCAGCACCACCCCAAAATCAACATATGTGAAAATGGTGCATTTCTGTTTTGTAGTTAAAAAAATAGAGGAAGATACGTGTTTCCAATGACAGCATCGGTGTGCATCATGTGATTTTAACCAATTATGAGTAGGCATTGCCTTCTAATTGCCTACTGCTTGTCTACTAACTGGTTGATAATGTAATTGGAAACACGTATCTTCCTCTATTTTCTTTACTACAAAACATAGAAACACACCATTTTCACGTGTTGATTTTGGGGTGGTGCTGGAGATGATGAATATGAAGTTTAATTTGTATTTCATTTTTCCCCCTGAGTCTGTCTCGCTCAATATTTTTTCCTCCAATGTGCACGCAGACATACATACGCACACGCACGCACACATGCATACACACAGTCATAGCATAGTGAACATTCAAGCACTGTTTTTCCCATTCAAAGACTGTATTTAATGAGTACATTGTGTACAGATACTATACCATAACATAACATACCATAACAGGTGTGCCTTGTTAAAAGTTAATTTGTGGAATCTTCTTAATGCGTTTGAGCCAATCAGTTGTGTTGTGACAAGGTAGGGGTGGTATACAGAAGATAGCCCTATTTGGTAAAATATCAAGTCCATATTATGGCAAGAACAGCTCAAATAAGCAAAGAGAAATGACAGTCCATCATTACTTTAAGACATGAAGGTCAGTCAATACGGAAAATTTCAAGTGCAGTCGCAAAAACCATTGAGCGCTATGATAAAACTGGCCCTCATGAGTAAGGGCTATTTGACCAAGAAGGAGAGTGATGGAGTGCTACATCAGATGACCTGGCCTCCACAATCACCCGACCTTACCCAATTGAGATGGTTTGGGATGAGGTGGACCGCAGAGTGAAGGAAAAGCAACCAACAAGTGCTCAGCATACGTGGGAACTCTGAAAAGCGTTCCAGGTGAAGCTGGTAGAGAATGCCAAGCGTGTCCAAAGCTGTCATCAAGGCAAATGGTGGCTACTTTAAAGAATCTAAAATCTAAAATATATTTTGATTTGTTTAACACTTTAAAAACATTTTTTGCTGTCCTTGCCATAAAATGGACTTGGTTATCTTCTGGATACCACCCCTACCTTGTCACATCACAACTGATGGGCTCAAACGCATTAAGAAGGAAATAAATTCCACAAATTAACTTTTAACAAGGCACACCTGTTAATCGAAATGCATTCCAGGCGACTACCTCATGAAGCAGGTTGAGAGAATGCCAAGAGTGCGCAAAGCTGTCATCAAGGCAATGGGTGGCTACTTTGAAGAATCTCAAATATAAAATATATTTTGATTTGTTTAACACTTTTTTGGTTTTGATGTCTTCGCTATTATTCTTCAATGTAGAAAATTGTAAAAAAAAAATAAAGAAAAACCCTTGAATGAGTAGGTGTGTCCAAACTTTTGACTGGTATTGTATGTCGGCTAGATGTGTTACTGTAGAGGTGGGTCTGTCTGATAAACATTTCCAGGAAATTAGCTGTAAAACATTTTCCTAAGCCCAAATGGCAAAATGTGTAGGATTGCATGTTTCTCTCCACAGTCAAGAGGGTGGCCACTAAAAACATTCGCTAGCTTGGTGAGCCACTCAAGCAAATCTCGCTTAGGGCTCCCAAAATGCTAGAACCAGCCCTGATTGTAGCAAGCAGAATAAATACTCTCCTCATCTCTGGGAATCCATCTTTTTTCTCAAGATGGAATGATGTTCGACCCCATCAAACAAACACAGAATTGGCATACCATCCTCTGCCTGGCATGGAGGTGTGATTGTGTTTGGAGTGGCGCTGCCAGTTTCTGAATATTATCTGCAGGGGTTTGTTCCGTGTTATTGCAGGGATTTGGGATGCTTTGTGAAATGTTTTTACAGTTTTGAAAAGCGCTCAATTCATTGGGAAAGTGAGATCACAATAGAAGTGGCTCGGAAAACAGTTTCCCGGGCTTGTGCCTAATGCCTACGGTATGTATATCATGTTTTGTATAATGCCTAGAAGCGTCTAGCAATGATGGATTCTCTATTCCGGATCATTTGCATATCAGGATATTCTTTGCAAAATACCTCATTGTTTGGCTCATACTTGTCATGAATACTGGATTTCCTGTCAATTCAATGTATTTACAGGCATGTGCTGCCTCTTTGTCATGTGATCTTGTGACCTCTCCATGGTATCTATTGGCTGGCAGAGACAGACAGACCTGAAGAAAGACGACAGATATCAACCCATACACAATGTCGGCTTGAGGAGGGATCAAAAGAGATGAATTTGAAAGGAAAAAATAAGCCAAGAAAACGTTGCCTATTGTTGCCTTTAGAATTCAGTGGCCAATTGTTGCGAGGTGTGGAATGAATTGCAGGGCAGCGTATCTATGCCGACAATGGAACGCTATCATTTGACAAAAAGCAGCAGCAAGAACCAGGGAACAAGATCTCCAAGTAACTGCTTCTCCAATAAATGGCCCAATTTCAAATCTAACGAGATCGAGAAAAATACCTGCAAATTCCCAGCGAAGCAACAAAAGCCACGTGAAAAAGTTCTCATTCAGTTAGTCTATGCACAAACAGCAGGCTCCTATGTGAACAATGTCATGACAGACAGCATGGTGTGTTTAAATGGGCTCTGGCTAAGGCCTGAGGTACAAACTGTCCCCATCCTCAGGGAACATACTTTAAAGACTGTAACTTTTCATTCAGAGGGCTGTTGATGTAGAGTGATCTATGCAGCTCATCTAGATAAACTCGATGGCCAGCCACTCCATGGCTCTTTGTGTCTAGGTGTGTGGCTGTGTATTGAGCTGCAGCTGTATGTATGTAGTGTTTAATGGCATTCAGAACTGTTGTACGTGCTGCTTTGCTCAGAAGCTGGCTGCCTGTTCTCCCCTTCCACCCTTACTTTCTACTTTCTGAGGGCTGTTGATGTAGAGCAGGGGTGTCAAAGTCAAATGGACGGAGGGCCAAATAAAAAAATCAGCTACAAGACGAGGGCCGGACTGTTCGAATGTTCATTGAAAATTTTTTAAATGACGCATATAGTCTAGTGAACCTAATTGAACCTACTGAAAACCTAACAAATATATTACAATATGATCAGATAAATAAAGCAATATTTTCTTATGGCTCTGTCAGTAATCTTTAATTTTCAACAGACACAAAAGACAAATTTCCTTTATATAAATATCCCCATAACATGAACATTAAATGAAAGAAACCGGTATTCAAGGCACCATCAGTAGACTATATTTTCTATTTTAGCAAAAGTGGGCTAAATTTACTTCAAAGAAAAACAATAATAGCAATTTTCTATCATCCACTCAACTGAAATATTTTTAAAATATAATTGGATTGAAATACAAAAAAATAAAGTGCAAAAATCTATTAATCAAAAACAACACTTTGTTTAAGGAGAAGTAACATGCAGTGAAAACAAATATTAAATTTTAACTTTTAAACTTGAACTGAGTAAAAACTCTAAATATGTGATTGCACAGTAATGTTCACTTGTTTGAGGTTGAGGGTGATACTTGGTGGTGTCCCATCTTTTCCACAAGTTCATCAATGTTCGGGGTAAGGCTCTGAGCTGAAGAAATCCTCAGAATTGAGTGGAGGTGTTCAGCAGTAAGTCGACTTCTGTGTGATGTTTTGTTCAGGTTCATCAAAGAAAACAGTTGTTCACACAGGTATGTGCTGCCAAACATAGACAACGTTTGAGCAGCCTGGATGCGCAGCTGGGGCATTGTGCCGGGGGAAACGGGCGAACTCCGCAGCACCCACTGCCGCATATTTTGCCCTCAGTGCATCATTGCATTGGAGGTCAATCAACTCCATTTGGAGGTTTGGTGGTGAGCTTTCCACGTCAACAGCAAATGGGTTACCGAGCAGTTCCAACCTGCTTTTTGTGCTTCAAAGTCAGCAAATCGGCGTCGAAAGTCAGCGGCAAGCATACCTATTTTATCAGCCAACTGTGTGCTCGGGAACGCACTGGTAGAGAGCTTCTCTTTCATGGTCTGGCAGCTGGGAAAGTGGCTCAAATTTTCTTTCCGCATCTGCGTCTCCCACAGAGTCAGTTTGGTTTTAAATGCCTTCACTGTACTGTACATATCAGAGATGACACGATCCCGACCCTGCAGCTGCAAGTTTATTGCATTCAGATGACTCGTAATGTCACACAGAAAAGCCATTTCACACAGAAACATTTCGTCTCGGAGTTGTGTTGTGTCTTTCCCTTTGCTGTCCAGAACAGACAAATCTCCTCACAGGCTGGCATCTTTGAAGCACCTTTCCCTGGCTTAGCCATCGCACCTCTGTGTGATAAGGCAAATCACCATGCTCCGTTTCTAACTCCGTCAGAAATGCCTTGAACTGGCGGTGATTCAAACCTTTGGCTCTGATAAAGTTAACTGTGCGCGTGATGATGCTCATTACATGCTCCATTTTCAAGGCTTTACCGCACAACGCTTCCTGGTGTATGATACAATGATAAGCTGTCAGCTCACCTGTCGCGTTTTCCTCTTGCATCTTTTCCCGTATCTTCGCCACCAGTCCGCTCCTGTGTCCACACATCGCAGGTGCTCCGTCGGTTGTCAAACCCACGAGTTTTCCCAAGGCAGCTCCATCTCATTTACACATCTTGACACCTCTTCATACAAATCATGCCCCGTAGTTGTGCCATGCATAGGACGTAAAGCCAAAAACTCCTCTGTCACGCTTAGGTTGGAGTCCACTCCGCGGATGAAAATTGACAACTGGGCAATGTCAGAAATGTCGGTGCTCTCATCCACAGCCAAGGAATATGCAATAAAATCTTTTCCCTTTTTCACAAGCTGCTCTTTTAGATTGATGGACAACTGGTCTACTCTCTCGGCAATGGTGTTTCTGCTCAGACTCACATTTAAAAAGAGTTGCCTTTTTTCTGGGCAAACTTCGTCACAAACTTTAATCATGCAGTTTTTGATGAAATCCCCCTCCGTAAATGGCCGGGCTGATTTAGCGATCTCTTCTGCCAAAATAAAACTGGCCTTGACAGCAGCCTGGCCTTGTGATTTGGCTTTTTTGAACAGAGCCTGTCGAGATTTGAGGCCTCGTTTTAATTCCTCTGCCTTTTGTAGCCTTTGTTCCATGTCCATATTCTTGTTTTTGTCCGCGTGTTTCGTTTCATAATGTCGTCTCAGATTATACTCTTTCAGTACCGCCACACTTTCTCCACACAGAAGACACACAGGTTTTCCAGCTACCTTCGTGAACATATACTCCGACTCCCACCTTGTTTGAAACCCCCGGTTCTCAGTATCCACCTTCCGTTTTGCCATTTTTGATGGGTATCTGAAAGTTAATTTTACTGTGATGCTGACGACTGCTGTGCCAATAAATATTGAAATGAAGCAGCCTACTGCTCGGTGCGTCACCTTTGCATTGTGGGAAATGTAGTATTGGTGCGTGTAAAAGATCTGCGGGCTGCCGGCTTGCTGCGGGCCGGTTCTAATAATAAATCAAGATCATCCCAGGGGCCGTAAAAAACCTTCTTGCGGGCCGGATGTGGCCCGCGGGCCTTGACTCTGACATATGTGATGTAGAGTGATCTTTGCAACTCTACCCAAAAAAAACACACCAAAGAATCCACATTTTCTGTGTGTGTGTGTGTGTGTGTGTGTGTGTAGTTGTGTTGCTGTGGCCATGGTCATGTCTATGAACAGACTATGCCTATGTATGTGTTTTGGGCCGCAGCTGTGTGTATGTGGCTCTCATTCAGGACTGTTGAACCTGCTGCTCCACCACTGGCTGGCTGATGAATGGTCCTCAGGTGAGAAGATGACAGCACTTTAAACTGCTCACTTTCTCTTTCTCTCATAGGGCAAGTGAAGGGCCCTTTATTTTGTTCAGACTCAACTCTCTAAACGCTGTTTCTCTGTCGCAGTCTTTCTTATAGCCCTGAGTGGTGGCCTTGTTTAAAATGAGAAAGGACTATTGTGTCAAATACTGTCCTGCACATCATAACTTGATAGCCATTTAGTGAGTGTGTTGTGTGTTTATTTAGCTACTCCCACACATCAGTTGATGCAGGTAATGCTTATATATGATGTTGGGAATTGGTTCATGATCTCTGCCCTTCACTTATTATTGACTCAATGAGGTGATTAATTCATTAAACCAGTATAGTTATATTCAATACAGTAGATTGATTTGTATACACTGAGTCATGTGGATTGCAGTCAGAGGTTCCTTGTCAACAGCTTACCTGAATTCCATTACACAGGCACGTACAGTATGCAGACGCACACAAATACACACATGCACACACAAATCCTCCACACACACACATGCACACACGCGCACATACACACACGCGAATACATGTAGAATAATCCTCATACACTCCCACTCAGACGCATATTCTGCTCTGTTCCCTCTGTTCCCTCTCCATAACCACTGGGCACACACACATTGGTTGAATCAACGTTATTTCCACGTCATTTCAATTACGTTGAGCCAACATGGAATAGACGTTGAATTGACATCTGTGCTAGCGGGTAGCCTTTATAGAAGAGCAGAGCAGAAAAAATGGTATTGTTGTCAAAGCCCTACACTCCATCTGAATGACCTATTATACAACCCTCTTTCTGTTAAAGCTTTCATATACACACTATACAGTATTATATTAGTATCATTATTATTCGTGTCAATGGTGGGGCTGTGTTCTGCTGTTTGATTGATTATGGTTTGAAGTGTTCGTTCTCGAGTGCTCTCTCTCCCTCTCCAGCTCAGCAGCCACTTCCTGTGTGGCGGCGGCGAATGCAAAACACTGCACGCCTTTTTTGATCTATCACATCACACCCAGCACCTTAAAGAGATTATTTTAGAGATGATTGGCCGCATTATCAGCGATGCCATTTTTACTAATACTGCTCTCTTCATTGCAGTGTACATGAAGAGGTCCCACTTCAGACTCAAGTGGAAAGCAATATTATGTTACATATTTCAACATCAAACCACATGTTTGGTTTCCCCTTCCCCTTGACTTCCCCTAGCGGGGGGGCAGTCAAGAGCTTTATCCCAATGTCAAAGACACTATATCGTGGTTATCGGGATCAATGCCTCTCACTATGTTTAAAGGCCAAGTGCAGTCAAAAACTTGATTTCCACACTGGGAGGTTGGAATACTGTGAAATTGTGAAAATTATGATAATGCCCTTTTAGTGTAAGAGCTGTTTGATAAGACCACCTGAAATTTCAGCCTGTTTTGGAGGGATGGACTTTTGGCCTAGGCACAAATTAGTTAAGACAGAGAGTTCCAACCCTCTCTGCCAATAGCAGCGGTGTGCTTTTTAGAAGCTTGTATTAGGCATGTACTGTATCATGGCAGGCCAGGCAGTAATCTGTCACATTTTATTGGGCTTTTGGGTATGGATTCTGTCACCATGCTTAGGTTGTTAGGCTTGGTTGCTTCAGTTGAGTAGTTCAGGCCTAAGTGGGTTTACATTTGGAGCCCAGTAAAGTCGGCTGTTGAGGCTGGTTGGGAAGTGACAGAGACACAGAGAGTCTATTTCGATGGGCCCGCCTGCCAATCCCAGAGCCTAGATGGTTTGCTGAGCTCTGCCTCAGTACCACTGTGATTACTGACAGTGTGAAAGCCATTCAAGGCCCTCTCTCTCTCTCTCTCTCTCTCTCTCTCTCTCTCTCTCTCTCTCTGTCTGTCTGTCGGGGCTTAAATCTCTTACTAATATTAAACAGAGGACTTGTCTGACGAGAATCTATTGTCTGACTCTGTGTCTGTTGTTCTCACAGTGTACAGTTGTTGATGTCCAGAGCTGTGATTAAAGCGGGCCTAGCCCATGCATGGTGGTGTGGTGTCCCTGAGCTGACAGGACTGGCCTTGTTTTAGTGGGACAGTGTATTTATCACCTGGTTAAGTGCTCTCACACGCTGCCTTAAGGACCATAACTCTGCCTACTGAAAAACAAAAGCCCAGCCAAGAGAGCCTGGACACTGCATCTCTCTGCTGTCACTAATGTACCATCACACACAGAACTGGGTGCTTAAGCGCATGAACACACAAACGCACACACATACCAACAATGTCCACATACAGTCTCAAACTGATCCATGTAACTCTGTTGAGTGTTGAGACTGGCAGTCTGGGTGGATGTTAATTGTTTGATCTGGTACCACCAGCACCGTCTGGTACCACCAGCACCGTCGGTTGGTGCAAGCGTGAGAGTGTCTGTTCACGGTAATGGTGTCAGTGCTGATTTACACACTTTTAATAAATTGGTTAATTAAAGTGTAGGACTTTGTTCTAAAGTGTAGCCAGTTTGCTACAGCAGGAAAATAATCCTGCAGCAACAGGAAATGTCAATTATTGTGTGGATTATAATTAATGGACATGTTTTGTGGGGGTTGATGCATTTTCTGTCAGGGCAAATCCAGTCTGAAATATTTAAGTGGGAATGACAAACTTTAGAAGCCTTTTTAAACCTCGAACACACTACCAGTTTGCATTTCCTGCAACAACAGGATGATCAAGATATGGCATCTGTAGCTGGTAAAGAAGTGTTAAACATGGAGGTGGAAGAAAATCCAGGTTGGGTCATTTGGATGCTTTTTATAATATTCCTGGTCCCATTCGTGGGAAAATAAAGGTTTCTGCAGACACACACACACACACACACACACACACACACACACACACGACAATGTGTCCAAGACACTCCTGCAAGCCTTCACACGGCGATTTATAATTACCCTCATGTCTAAATAACATTGTTACAGGTATGCCCATGACACGCCTGTATGCAGTCAATTCCTGATGATGCCATTTAATTGTCATCTCTGCAAACACAGCTTGAGGAATGGGTGACATTTTACTGAGAGGTTAATTAGTTGAAAGGAAATAAACGGAGGAGAAGAGAAGAAAAAGAGGTATGGCAGAGAGAATAAATGAGAAACACATCATGAGCCGTAGCCGTCACATTCGCTGCCGGAACACATCGACTCATCTGACCCCTGAGCCATCAAAGGAAAAGAGAGGTGTGAGTCCTGAGAGAGCGAGAAAGAGAGAGAGAGAGACTATAGCCTCCAGACCTAACAGGAGCTGTCTAGATATGATAGGGTGTAAATGGTGTCTCCTCTGCTTTTTAGGGTTGTTCTGTAGAGTGTTTTCTATGCTTCTAGCCCAGAGCAGGAGAGTTTAACACAATGCAGCATGTCGGCTACGTGTCTTTGTTATGTCAGGTTTCACACGCACAGCCTCTCTGAAATGCCTCTGAGGCTGTGTGCTGTGCATCCTCTGGCCTCCTCTCTTTTCTCCTGTTATTATAAGACACCTTTACTCAAATGTGTCTATGTTGTAGCTGTTCTTGGAAAGACATGGTACTGTGTGCCTCATTTTCTACATTATGTGAAGTCCAAAAATAGGTGCTATCTAGAACCTAAAAGGTTATTTGGCTGTCCACATAGGATAACCCTGTTTAGAACCCTTTTTGGTTCCAGGTAGAACTATTTTGGGTTCCATGTAGAACTCTGGTTCTACATGGAAAAGGGTTATCCTATGGGGACAGTCGAATAACCCTTTTGGAACCCTTTTTATCACATAAATCTCTCAATGTACATTGTATATACAATGTACTATATTACAATGGTTACAAGACCATAGATCATTGCCTGCACATACAGCCTATCTGTAGTGTGCATGTGCTGTTCATGTACCATGTAGTGTTGACTTTGGGTGCTTGTTGTTGTTGTTGTTGTTTGTAAATATAGAATTGCCCATCCCCAGGCCTTCCATCAAGGCTCACTCATGGGGGATGCTGAGCCAGAGTTGTTGTGTGGACTGTAACAAGAAATAGAGAGAGAGAGAGAGTTGTTCAAAGAGAGAGAGAGTGTCATGTTTTACTCTCACTGTTCCTCTCCATCTGTGCTGTGTTACCTTGAGGTCAGGTCCCCCCGTAGTGTGTCATGTATAAGATCTTGAGGTCAGGTCCCCCTGTAGTGTGTCATGTATAAGATCTTGAGATCAGGTCCCCCTGTAGTGTGTCATGTATAAGATCTTGAGATCAGGTCCCCCTGTAGTGTGTCATGTGTAAGATCTTGAGATCAGGTCCCCCTGTAGTGTGTCATGTATAAGATCTTGAGATCAGGTTCCCCTGTAGTGTGTCATGTATAAGATCTTGAGATCAGGTTCCCCTGTAGTGTGTCATGTATAACATATTGAGATCAGGTCCCCCTGTAGTGTGTCATGTATAAGATCTTGAGGTCAGGTCCCCCTGTAGTGTGTCATGTATAAGATCTTGAGATCAGGTCCCCCTGTAGTGTGTCATGTATAAGATCTTGAGATCAGGTTCCCCTGTAGTGTGTCATGTATAAGATCTTGAGATCAGGTTCCCCTGTAGTGTGTCATGTATAAGATCTTGAGATCAGGTCCCCCTGTAGTGTGTCATGTATAAGATCTTGAGGTCAGGTCCCCTGAGTGTGTCATGTATAAGATCTTGAGGTCAGGTCCCCCTGTAGTGTGTCATGTATAAGATCTTGAGATCAGGTTCCCCTGTAGTGTGTCATGTATAAGATCTTGAGATCAGGTTCCCCTGTAGTGTGTCATGTATAAGATCTTGAGATCAGGTCCCCCTGTAGTGTGTCATGTATAAGATCTTGAGGTCAGGTCCCCCTGTAGTGTGTCATGTATAAGATCTTGAGGTCAGGTCCCCCTGTAGTGTGTCATGTATAAGATCTTGAGGTCAGGTCCCCCTGTAGTGTGTCATGTATAAGATCTTGAGATCAGGTCCCCCTGTAGTGTGTCATGTATAAGATCTTGAGATCAGGTCCCCCTGTAGTGTGTCATGTGTAAGATCTTGAGATCAGGTCCCCCTGTAGTGTGTCATGTATAAGATCTTGAGATCAGGTTCCCCTGTAGTGTGTCATGTATAAGATCTTGAGATCAGGTTCCCCTGTAGTGTGTCATGTATAACATATTGAGATCAGGTCCCCCTGTAGTGTGTCATGTATAAGATCTTGAGGTCAGGTCCCCCTGTAGTGTGTCATGTATAAGATCTTGAGATCAGGTCCCCCTGTAGTGTGTCATGTATAAGATCTTGAGATCAGGTTCCCCTGTAGTGTGTCATGTATAAGATCTTGAGATCAGGTTCCCCTGTAGTGTGTCATGTATAAGATCTTGAGATCAGGTCCCCCTGTAGTGTGTCATGTATAAGATCTTGAGATCAGGTCCCCTGTAGTGTGTCATGTATAAGATCTTGAGATCAGGTCCCCTGTAGTGTGTCATGTATAAGATCTTGAGATCAGGTCCCCCTGTAGTGTGTCATGTATAACATCTTGAGATCAGGTTCCCCTGTAGTGTGTCATGTATACGATCTTGAGATCAGGTTCCCCTGTAGTGTGTCATGTATAAGATCTTGAGATCAGGTCCCCCTGTAGTGTGTCATGTATAAGATCTTGAGATCAGGTCCCCCTGTAGTGTGTCATGTATAAGATCTTGAGATCAGGTTCCCCTGTAGTGTGTCATGTATAAGATCTTGAGATCAGGTCCCCCTGTAGTGTGTCATGTATAAGATCTTGAGATCATGTCCCCCTGTAGTGTGTCATGTATAACATCTTGAGATCAGGTCCCCCTGTAGTGTGTCATGTATACGATCTTGAGATCAGGTTCCCCTGTAGTGTGTCATGTATAAGATCTTGAGGTCAGGTTCCCCTGTAGTGTGTCATGTATAACATCTTGAGACCAGCTCCCCCTGTAGTGTGTCATGTATACGATCTGGGGATATACTGCATAATTATATCAACAAGATTTACAGTTGTAGCTTTTTCTTTTTTTTTTTACCCCTTTTTCGTGGTATCCAATTGTTGTAGTAGCTACTATCTTGTCTCATCGCTACAACTCCCGTACGGGCTCGGGAGAGACGAAGGTTGAAAGTCATGCGTCCTCCGATACACAACCCAACCAAGCCACACTGCTTCTTAACACAGTGCGCATCCAACCCGGAAGCCAGCCGCACCAATGCGCCGGAGGAAACACCGTGCACCTGGCCACCTTGGCTAGCGCACACTGCACCCAGCCCGCCACAGGAGTCGCGATGAGACACCCCTACCGACCAAGCCCTCCCTAACCCGGGCGACGCTAGGCCAATTGTGCATCGCCCCACGGACCTCCCGGTCGCGGCCGGTTACGACAGAGCCTGGGGGCGCGAACCCAGGGACTCTGATGGCACAGCTGGCGCTGCAGTACAGCGCTCTTAACCACTGCGCCACCCGGGAGGCGTTGTAGCTTTTTCAAGGGATCAGCAATGAAGGTTGAAATCTCAATGAATGCACAGTGGCATACAAAATGATACCAACATATGTTTAAACAAGACCTACATAGTTTGTCTGAGCGTTTGGTGACTACAGTAGGAATCCAGTGTTGATTCACTGCCATCCCAGTTTCCGTGGTCTTCCATCCTGAAGTGGATGAGGTATTGCAGTGATGCGATGAATTCTCTCACAGTGCTCTGAGTTTAGCATGCAGCAGCATCACTAAGGGTTCTTAATGCGTCAGAGACCGTGTTGGAGGAAATAAAACATATAAAGTAGCACAATGTGAAGGAGCATTGAGACAGACACTCTTTGAACGCTATTGCCTCGGCTCTCTTCCTCTCCAGATGGGTAGCTGGTGGCTGGCTGCTGGGGGGTAGAGGGGTGGGGGGTGGAAGGTGTATTTGGAGGGTTTTGACTGATGACTTGTCAGGATTTTTCTTTAATTGTAGCAGTAATAGGCTCGGGGGTTCATTCGAGGGATCGTGTGTCTCCGAGTGTTTGGTTATTATCATCTGACATTGTGAATGGGGGTGGGGGTAAGCGACATATTTGTTTATTATCATCTGACATTGTGAATGGGGGTGGGGGTGGTTTATTATCATCTGACATTGTGAATGGGGGTGGGGGTAAGCGACATATTTGTTTATTATCATCTGACATTGTGAATGGGGGTGGGGGTAAGCGACATATTTGTTTATTATCATCTGACATTGTGAATGGGGGTGGGGGTAAGCGACATATTTGTTTATTATCATCTGACATTGTGAATGGGGGTGGGGGTAAGCGACATATTTGTTTATTATCATCTGACATTGTGAATGGGGGTGGGGGTAAGCGACATATTTGTTTATTATCATCTGACATTGTGAATGGGGGTGGGGGTAAGCGACATATTTGTTTATTATCATCTGACATTGTGAATGGGGGTGGGGGTAAGCGACATATTTGTTTATTATCATCTGACATTGTGAATGGGGGTGGGGGTAAGCGACATATTTGTTTATTATCATCTGACATTGTGAATGGGGGTGGGGGTGTTTATTATCATCTGACATTGTGAATTTGTATTTGTTTATTATCATCTGACATTGTGAATGGGGGTGGGGGTATTTGTTTATTATCATCTGACATTGTGAATTTGTTTTGTTTATTATCATCTGACATTGTGAATGGGGGTGGGGGTAAGCGACATATTTGTTTATTATCATCTGACATTGTGAATGGGGGTGGGGGTAAGCGACATATTTGTTTATTATCATCTGACATTGTGAATGGGGGTGGGGGTAAGTTTATTTGTTTATTATCATCTGACATTGTGAATGGGGGTGGGGGTAAGCGACATATTTGTTTATTATCATCTGACATTGTGAATGGGGGTGGGGGTAGCGACATATTTGTTTATTATCATCTGACATTGTGAATGGGGGTTATTTTGTTTATTATCATCTGACATTGTGAATGGGGGTGGGGGTAAGCGACATATTTGTTTATTATCATCTGACATTGTGAATGGGGGTGGGGGTGAGGGTAAGCGACATATTTGTTTATTGATGATGCGGCGGTGGTAATGTGAGGAGAGAAGGAGAGAGAGAGAGAGAGCGTCGGGCTGTCTGTCAGGGTAGAAAATCGGCCCCTCAGTCAGTCAGAGAAAAAGCTTTTCCAGGAAAGAAGCGTGATGGTTTTTCTAACCACCTTAGCCAGAGAATGAGGCATTCGCTGTAGCGCTCACCTCTGCACTGACATGTGACGAGTTTTTCAAGGTTGTACAGAATAAGAAAGCCCATCGACACAGCCTGGCAGATCGATAAGGTTTACACATGACTCCACTTCCCGGGAGCACAATCCCCCACCATCCCTGCGGGGCCCGACGGATTATCTGGAATGGGGAGGAGGGGGAGGGAAAGTGGAGGAAATGAATTCCAGTGGTCGGTAGTGGAGGAGGAGGTAATGGTTGTGGTGCAAAACACTATCAACTGACCATTAGCCGGAGTCCCTCAGCTTACTGGATACTGAGTAGAAAGCCTTAGTACTGCATTGGATTACACTCTAAAACGTGTGGGCCCCACTCTTCTATGATGTGTATGTGCAGTTTGCTTTGTGTTGTTTTTTTTTATCCTGTAGTTGTCCACCCACGAGCAGAGGAACAGCATATTAACCCCCTGACCTCCAGTCCTCTTGGGGAGCTAGCAGGGTCAGACAGCCAGGCTGTGAGCTGTGAACCTGGCCTTTCAGTTTCTTACCCTCCCTTTGTTTCAGAAGATCCTCACAACACCTCAAGTACAGACATAGGATCTTCATTTGATCACCCTGTAGCAGGAGAACTTTCCTGCAATGCAGGATATTTTTTACTTGTAGTGTTTTTAAGGTTTAAAATGGCTTGTGAAGTTTGGAATTTCCACTTTGAAATTTCAGACTTGATTTTCCCTCGCGGGAAAATGTATCAACCCCTACATAAATTATATAATCCAAATAATAATTCACATTTCCTGTTGCTGCAGGATTATTTTCCTGCTGTGGCAAACTGGCTCAAATGAAGATCCTACATTTGTATGGTACACACAGAGCCCTTTCTGAACCCAGAGGAACTCAGATCATTGTGTTTCTGCTCTAGTTTCAATTCCTGGAAGGCAGGACGACAGCTTTCTCCTCAACTCTTTTATTGACCTTTTTCTTTGGTCTGACCTTGGACTCCCTGCTGCTGATCACTGGGGCTTCATTCACTTTATAAAGAACAAAGATATACTGTAGATTGTCTAGTCTTCCTCTAATTTTCCCTCCCCCTGTCTGTTCTGTGGAGTGAGCAGCAGCTTAGGGTAGTGGAGTGGTGGAGTGAAGGTCACCCCAGCGGTGGTGATGATGGGGGTAAAATCACTGTGCTCCTCCAATCAAGCCACTCTCATTGATGTGGGAGCTCTTTAATTATTGTCCTTCTTCAACAATGTGAGCTTGTTAATGATGTTCCTCATGCTGTAGTTATTGGCGCACCCTCTAATTACTTCCCCACCCCGCAATAACACGCTTGTTAGAGGAGAGAGTGCCATAGGTCCCCCGTCGGGTGTGTAATCTGGCCCCTCCACCACCCGTCCTGATTCTGGCCTTGTGGAGGCGTAAGGAAGGACAATCACCAGAGGTTACCCTGACTAAGACACCAGGCACTGAGTCACCCTCAGCTCAGACTGATGAGAGGATGGTCTGACTCTAATCCCAATGGCTGAAGAGGGTGAGGACCTCAGACTGACACACTGCTGACTATAGACAAGAGTGGCTTTGATTGATAAATGTACGTCTGTCTGTCTGTCTGTCTGTCTGTCTGTCTGTCTGTCTGTCTGTCTGTCTGTCTGTCTTTCCCTCTGTCTGTCTGTCTGTCTGTCTGTCTTTCTCCTTTCCCTCTCATAATCTGTCTGTCTGTCTGTCTGTCTGTCTGTCTGTCTGTCTGTCTCCCTTTCCCTCTCATAATCTGTCTGTCTGTCTGTCTGTCTGTCTGTCTGTCTGTCTGTCTGTCTGTCTGTCCCTTTCCCTCTCATAATCTGTCTGTCTGTCTGTCTGTCTGTCTGTCTGTCTGTCTGTCTGTCTCTCTCTCTCTCGCTCTCTCTCTCTCAATTCAATTCAATTCAAGGGCTTTATTGGCATGGGAAACATGTGTTAACATTGTCAAAGCAAGTGAGGTAGACAACATACAAAGTGAATATATAAAGTGAAAAACAACAAAAATTAACAGTAAACATTACACATACAGAAGTTTCAAAACAGTAAAGACATTACAAATGTCATATTATATATATATATACAATGTACTCTCTCTGTGGGCTCTGACAGGCAGCGCTGTGCCCTTCCTGGCTCCCTGGCAGGACTGGCTGACCTTTGCCGCTCCTCACCACCTCTCATTAATCTCCCTGCAGACACTGTCTGCCCCATGCCCCCCTACGCCATGCCACGCCGCACTCCATGCAACCGATAACCTGGCACGGCTAACCCGATCCCCGCTGAGCAAAACACACATCTGCTCATAAGATAATGATTCAGAAGAGGGAGGAAGTCAGTGCAGTTCAGTCTCTCTGCAAAGACACGTCTCAGGGTCTGTCTGTCTGTCTCCCCGTGGGCTCTGTCAGTAGTAGTGGAGAGAGGTTCTGATCCACTATATAGTAATGTGAGATGTACATGAAGCCAGCCAGGGGGACAGTACCCTGTGGCGGTATCACTATGTGTCAATGCTATTTATATCTCGTCACAAGCCCTCTGTGTTAACTGTGTTGTTAAGCTCAGTTATCAGACTGACTGCCTGGGCAGGACTGGGGTCACTGGCCGCAGTAATAGTCTGAGTGAGAATAATGTTCAAACAGTGAGTCGCTCACAGTGGTGGTGTAGCGAGCAGAGAGAGATGCTGGGGTCAACACTGAATCTAACTGAATGAAGAAAGCGAGTTCAATGTGATTACATGTGTTAGACGTCTGTAACAGTGGAGCACTGCTGACACTGATGAAGTCTGGCATGTAGCTGGCTGAATCAGTGGCCCTGCTTGTTGTTGTTTCTATTGAGAGAGGATGAAGTGGTGTTCTCAGAGAAATACAGCGTGATGATGGCATGGTTCTCCCAGCTCCACTCCTACTCCCACACCAGTACTCTTCTCTAAATATGAACAGTAAATCACCCAGCCGTCTGGGACAAGTCACGTGTCTCTCCAAGAGGCTCATGTGGCTCTCTTGTGCTATTCTATGTGAACAGGAGATGTATAGGGATTTCTATAGCAATAACATATGTTATTCAACATTCATAACAGTTGCCACACTATTGGTCCCTGCCCTGGCCATTGCTTTAAGTGGAAAACAGGCTAGGTTCTGAAACACACTTTAATGGATCATCTGTATCTAGCATCTAGATCAGGGATTGGCAACTGGTGACCCGCAGCCCCCTTTTGTAGGCCCAAGGAACATTAAAAAATATATATATATTTATTTTTTTACTCAGTCGGGGTCTCAACACTGTTGAGAATTTGAATAATAGTACACAAGGTGCAATTTTGAAAATTGGCAGTCACTCAATTTACCCATGGGTATGGATGTGGGTACGCAGACCCACGAGCCACTGCGGCCCCTGAAGATGAGTTCCGTTTTTTTGTGGCCCCCCACCCCCATCTAAGTTGCCCATCCTTGATCTAGATCATGGCTGGCTTGTTTATTTTGCTAGTTCTCAGCCTTTGGGGCGGCAGGTAGCCTAGTGGTTAGCGCGTTGGGCCAGTAACCGAAAGGTTGCTGGATCAAATCTCCGAGCTGACAAAGTAAAACTCTGTTGTTCTGCACCTGAACAAGGCAGTCAACCCACTGTTCCCTGGTAGGCTGTCATTGTAAATAAGAATTTGTTCTTAACCTCTTAGTCCGCCCCATCCCGCATGCGGTATCGTTACTACAGCCTCAAGCTCATTAGCATAATGCAACGATTTTTAAAAATCGCAAATGAAACGAAATAAATATGCCTGTTCTCAAGCTTATCCTTTTCTTAACAATCCTGTCGTCTCAGATTTTCAAAATATGCTTTAGAACCAGAGAAAATCACTAATTTGTGTAAGAGTGATGATAGCTAGCTTAGCGTTAGCATTAGCATTTAGCACGCAACATATTCACAAAAACCAGCCAAGGAATCAAATAAAATAATTTACCTTTGAAGAACTTCAGATGTTTCAATGAGGAGACTCTCAGTTACATAGCAGATGTCCAGTTTTTCCTGAAAGATTCTTGTGTAGGACACATCGTTCCCTTTTGTTACTATGCATATGGCTACCGAAACTAACCGAAAATTCAGTCACCTACATGTCGAACTTTTTTTCCGAATTAACTCCATAATATTGACTGAAACATGGAAAACGTTGTTTGAATCAATCCTGAAGGTGGTTTGTCATATTTCTCTCCGTTGAAAGCACCGTCCTTGTAGCCTGGTTTGTTCTGAGATTTGAATGGAAAAATACCGGGACCTGACTTTTGCGCACCAATTGCCACGCAGCCACCTAGCGGGACACCTGGTAAATGTAGTCTCTTATGGTCAATCTTCCAATGATATGCCTACAAATACGTCACAATGCTGCAGAGACCTTGGGGAAACAAGAGAAAGAGTCCGTTGATTCCTGTCGCATTCACAGCCATATAAGGCGATCATGGAAAACGTAGCCTCAGAAATCCTGTGCATTTCCTGGTCGGTCATACATCTTGGTTTTGCCCGAAACATTTGTTCTAAGGGACTCACAGTGAAAATCTTTGCATTTCTGGAAACGTAAGACTGTCTTCTTTCCAAAGCTATCAATTCCAAGCATATTCGAGCATCTTTTCGTGACAAAATATTGCGCTTAAAACGGGCACGTCTTTTTATCCAAAAATGAAATACTGCCCCTATAGGACTAACAGGTTAACTGACTTGATTAGTTAAATAAAATGTTGGAATTGGATAATATTCTGTTCATAGAAAGCCCTCTCAATTCCTTCCACATCTCTTTTTCTGGTTCAGTTTGTATAAAGAATCTATTATGACCTTTTTTAGCAGTGCTTAATTAGGGCTTGACGATATGGCAAAAATATAATGTCATTGTCATTTTTGACGGTATAGCTATATTTGACGGTATTTTATGCTTCTGAATAATACAAGATCTGACTTCCGGCGCCGACAGAGATGGCTGCCTCGCTTCGCGTTCCTAGGAAACTATGCAGTTTTATGTGTTTTTACGTGTTATTTCTTACATTAGTACCCCAGGTCATCTTAGGTTTCATTACATACAGTCGAATATAAGATCAGCGTCAACTCACCATCAGTACGACCAAGAATATGTTTTCCGCGACACGGATCCTGTGTTCTGCCTTACAAACAGGTCAACGGAAATGATTCCATGCAGCGACCCCAAAAAACGACTCTGAAAAAGAGGGAAAAGAGGCGGTCTTCTGGTCAGACTCCGGAGACGGGCACACCGTGCACCACTCCCTAGCATTCTTCTTGCCAATGTCCAGTCTCTTGACAACAAGGTTGATGAAATCCGAGCAAGGGTAGCATTCCAGAGGGACATCAGAGACTGTAACGTTCCTTGCTTCACGGAAACTTGGCTCACTGGAGAGACGCTATCCGGGGCGGTGCAGCCAACGGGTTTCTCCACGCATCGCGCCGACAGAAACAAACATCTTTCTGGTAAGAAGAGTGGCGGGGGCGTATGCCTCATGACTAACGAGACATTGTGTGATGAAAGAAACAAACAGGAACTCAAATCCTTCTGTTCACCTGATTTAGAATTCCTCACAATCAAATGTAGACCGCATTATCTACCAAGAGAATTCTCTTCGATTATAATCACAGCCGTATATATCCCCCCCCAAGCAGACACATCGATGGCTCTGAACGAACTTTATTTAACTCTTTGCAAACTGGAAACCATTTATCCGGAGGCTGCATTCATTGTAGCTGGGGATTTTAACAAAGCTAATCTGAAAACAAGACTCCCTAAATTTTATCAGCATATCGATTGCGCAACCAGGGGTGGTAAAACCTTGGATCATTGTTACTCTAATTTCCGCGACGCATATAAGGCCCTGCCCCGCCCCCCTTTCGGAAAAGCTGACCACGACTCCATCTTGTTGATCCCTGCCTACAGACAGAAACTTAAACAAGACGCTCCCACGCTGAGGTCTGTCCAACGCTGGTCCGACCAAGCTGACTCCACACTCCAAGACTGCTTCCATCACGTGGACTGGGACATGTTTCGTATTGCGTCAGATAACAATATTGACGAATACACTGATTCGGTGTGCGAGTTCATTAGAACGTGCGTTGAAGATGTCGTTCCCATAGCAACGATTAAAACATTCCCTAACCAGAAACCGTGGATTGATGGCAGCATTCGCGTGAAACTGAAAGCGCGAACCACTGCTTTTAATCAGGGCAAGGTGTCTGGTAACATGACCGAATACAAACAGTGCAGCTATTCCCTCCGTAAGGCTATCAAACAAGCTAAGCGTCAGTACAGAGACAAAGTAGAATCTCAATTCAACGGCTCAGACACAAGAGGCATGTGGCAGGGTCTACAGTCAATCACGGACTACAAGAAGAAACCCAGCCCAGTCACGGACCAGGATGTCTTGCTCCCAGGCAGACTAAATAACTTTTTTGCCCGCTTTGAGGACAATACAATGCCACTGACACGGCCTGCAATGAAAACATGCGGTCTCTCCTTCACTGCAGCCGAGGTGAGTAAGACATTTAAACGTGTTAACCCTCGCAAGGCTGCAGGCCCAGACGGCATCCCCAGCCGCGCCCTCAGAGCATGCGCAGACCAGCTGGCCGGTGTGTTTACGGACATATTCAATCAATCCCTATACCAGTCTGCTGTTCCCACATGCTTCAAGAGGGCCACCATTGTTCCTGTTCCCAATAAAGCTAAGGTAACTGAGCTAAACGACTACCGCCCCGTAGCACTCACTTCCGTCATCATGAAGTGCTTTGAGAGACTAGTCAAGGACCATATCACCTCCACCCTACCTGACACCCTAGACCCACTCCAATTTGCTTACCGCCCAAATAGGTCCACAGACGATGCAATCTCAACCACACTGCACACTGCCCTAACCCATCTGGACAAGAGGAATATCTATGTGAGAATGCTGTTCATCGACTACAGCTCGGCATTCAACACCATAGTACCCTCCAAGCTCGTCATCAAGCTCGAGACCCTGGGTCTCGACCCCGCCCTGTGCAACTGGGTACTGGACTTCCTGACGGTTCGCCCCCAGGTGGTGAGGGTAGGCAACAACATCTCCTCCCCGCTGATCCTCAACACGGGGGCCCCACAAGGGTGCGTTCTGAGCCCTCTCCTGTACTCCCTCTTCACCCACGACTGCGTGGCCACGCACGCCTCCAACTCAATCATCAAGTTTGCGGACGACACAACAGTGGTAGGCTTGATTACCAACAACGGCGAGACGTCCTACAGGGAGGAGGTGAGGGCCCTCGGAGTGTGGTGTCAGGAAAATAACCTCACACTCAACGTCAACAAAACTAAGGAGATGATTGTGGACTTCAGGAAACAGCAGAGGGAACACCCCCCTATCCACATCGATGGAACAGTAGTGGAGAGGGTAGCAAGTTTTAAGTTCCTCGGCATACACATCACAGACAAACTGAATTGGTCCACTCACACAGACAGCATCGTGAAGAAGGCGCAGCAGCGCCTCTTCAACCTCAGGAGGCTGAAGAAATTTGGCTTGTCACCAAAAGCATCCTGGCGGGCTGTATCACCGCCTGGTACGGTAACTGCTCCGCCCTCAACCGTAAGGCTCTCCAGAGGGTAGTGAGGTCTGCACAACGCATCACCGGGGGCAAACTACCTGCCCTCCAGGACACCTACACCACCCGATGTTACAGGAAGGCCATAAAGATCATCAAGGACATCAACCACCCGAGCCACTGCCTGTTCACCCCGCTATCATCCAGAAGGCGAGGTCAGTACAGGTGCATCAAAGCTGGGACCGAGAGACTGAAAAACAGCTTCTATCTCAAGGCCATCAGACTGTTAAACAGCCACCACTAACATTGAGTGGCTGCTGCCAACACACTGACATTGACACTGACTCAACTCCAGCCACATTAATAATGGGAATTGATGGGAAATGATGTAAATATATCACTAGCCACTTTAAACAATGCTACCTTATATAATGTTACTTACCCTACATTATTCATCTCATATGCATACGTATATACTGTACTCTATATCATCGACTGCATCCTTATGTAATACATGTATCACTAGCCACTTTAACTATGCCACTTTGTTTACTTTGTTTACATACTCATCTCATATGTATATACTGTACTCGATACCATCTACTGTATGCTGCCCTGTACCATCACTCATTCATATATCCTTATGTACATATTCTTTATCCCCTTACACTGTGTATAAGACAGTAGTTTTGGAATTGTTAGTTAGATTACTTGTTGGTTATTACTGCATTGTCAGAACTAGAAGCACAAGCATTTCGCTACACTCGCATTAACATCTGCTAACCATGTGTATGTGACAAATAACATTTGATTTGATTTGATTTGAAGCTAATTAAGCTTTTTTGAGTAGTGCATGACTGTAAGATGGCAACAAATGAATTCTGAGTGGTTTTAATTGGCTTCCTCCATTCGGATGATTTTTATCCTCAACCAAACTAGGACAAAACTGACAGTGAAGTAGTCCAATTTGTAGAACCTTTCATTTATTTAGCACTATATCAACATATCGTATACTGGTATACCATAATACATGACATATCCCCCAGCCCTATGCCCAATGTGTCACCCTC
Organism: Oncorhynchus nerka; assembly: GCF_034236695.1. Lineage (NCBI taxonomy): Eukaryota > Metazoa > Chordata > Actinopteri > Salmoniformes > Salmonidae > Oncorhynchus > Oncorhynchus nerka. The sequence continues at coordinate 41,672,672 of NC_088404.1, forward strand.
CCTGTGACTCACTGAGGAATCAACAATGTTGGACAGCAACCATACCCAACATTACTTTTTTTCCGGAAATACCTACAAGCTCAACTTTTTTTCTATGAAGGGGAGGGGTTTCAATGTGTGCACATTGCTAGGGTATTGAAACACCAAAATAAACAGTGGAGCACATTAGGATGCGGTTGCTTCAATGCATGCAGCGATTAGGGACTGAGCAAGGTGAGGGATGTTCAGTTCCAAGATAGTTCTGTTCTCTCTTGGGGAGAGCTGTGTAGAGGATAGAGGACACTAACAGCATTTTGAAGAATTGTTGAGGGTATTGATGACATTCTGTCTGGGCTAGAGGCTGTGTGTTCGTCTGAAATTCTGTCTGGGCTAGAAGCTGTGTGTTCGTCTGACATTCTGTCTGGGCTAGAAGCTGTGTGTTCGTCTGACATTCTGTCTGTGTACTGAGTTAGAGGGCAGTGTCTTATTTCATCCAGGGTCTGAAACATGAGCCTGCTGTACATCACAACTATGTGTCCCAGGAGACTATTCATAGTTCTAAACATGGTGGCTGTAATGATCCTCTAGTAACGTCACAGTCACATTAGAGGAAGGGAAGGGATAGTGCTTGTCGTGAGATGGGATTCCCATACGTACAGTGCACAGGGCTATGACTCTATTATAGTATGCTATACAATGAGTGTACAACACATTGGGAACACCTTCCTAATAATGAGTTTCACCCCATTTTGCCCTCAGAACAGCCTCAATTCAACAGAGCATGGACTCTACAAGGTGTCGAAAGCGTTCCACAACGATGCTGGCTCATGTTAACTACAATGCTTCCCACAGTTGTCAAGTTGGCTGGATGTCCTTTGGGTGGTGGATCATTCTTGATATACACGGGAAACTGTTGAGAATGAAAAATCCAGCAGCGTTGCAGTTCTTGACATTCTCAAACCGGTGCACCTGGCATCTACTCCCATTCGAAGGCACTTAAATATTTTGTCTTGCTCATTCACCCTCTGAATGGCCCACAAACACAATCCATGACACAATTTTCTCAAGGCTTAAAAATCCTTCTTTAACCTGTTTCCTCCCCTTATCTAAACTGATTGAAGAGGATTTAAGATTTAAATGTACCTTTATTTTACTAGGCAAGTCAGTTAAGAACAAATTCTTATTTTCAATGACAGCCTAGGAACAGTGGGTTAACTGCCTGTTCAGGGGCAGAACGACAGATTTGTACCTTGTCAGCTCGGGGATTGGAACTTGCAACCTTTCGGTTACTAGTCCAACGCTCTAACCACTAGGTTACCCTGCCGCCCCATCAATAAGGGATCATAGCTTTCACTTGGTCAGTCTATGTCATGGAAAGAGCCGTTGTTCCTATTGTTTTGTACACTCAGTGTATAAATCAGTGTCTCAAGCTGGTGCTGTGAAGTTCCGAGGAGAGTATAAAGCCTGACGTCATACACACAGGGCTCCTGACATTAGGCATTAGACTGACTCAGGGCCTGTTGTTACAACCCACTCCAGCCAAGGTATTTGCTAGTGTCACGCCCTGAGCTGTTTCACCTGTTCCTGTTATTGTCTTCACCCCCTCCAGGTGTCACTTATTTTCCCCAGTGTATTTTTCTCTGTTTCCTGTCTCTCATGTGCCAGCTCGTCTTGTATGTTTGTCTCCAAGTCAACCAGTGTTTTTCCTGTTCTCCTGCTTTTTGCATTCACCTTTTTCTAGTCCTCCTGGTTTTGACCCTTGCCTGTTTCTGGACTCTGTACCCGCCTGCCTGACCATTCTGCCTGCCTTGACCAAGAGCCTGTCTGCCAGTTTGTACCTCCTGGACTGATCAGGTTTTGACCTTTTGCCTGTCCACAACCATTCTCTTGCCTACTTTGGAATAATAAACATTGTAAGACTCCAACCATCTGCCTCCTGTGTCTGCATCTGGGTCTCGTCTTGTGCATTGATAGCTAGCCTTGATTACGACTGGCTGCTGCAGCTGTGTACTTGTGCTGTTGATGGCCATGCCGCCTCGCCAATCTGTGTCCTTGTGCTGTTGATGGCCATGCCACCTCGCCAATCTGTGGCATTGCTTCTCTGTTTCTCTCCACTACGCTGCTCTGAGACATCTCTATTAAATCCTGTTTGTGCATGCACAGCTTTATTATTCTGATTTAATACAACAATGCCTTCGAATATCCATTCTGCTTCCTTCACTTTTTATTTATGCCACTTCGCCAGCTAGTCTACTCCCCCTCGCCCCTCGCCCCCCGCCTGGCTCGACGCATGGCCCGGCAGGCAGAAAGGAAGGCAGCACAATGGATATTAAATCAGATTTATCGTCAGGCTATAGAATGGTGACCCACGGTTCTGTCTGTCTGCCGGGGAATGGGGAAGGGGGAACCCTCCGCTCCGCTCCCCTCCCAGGGTGACAATACAGCCCCTGCACAATTGATGGCCCCTCAATTTGATCCCTGGAATTGGTTACATTCCTTTCGGATTGACACCGGGGCGAAATGGAATTAGGGACAGCGGGTCTAAATGTGCTTCGGTGGAATAAATGTGGAGAGCGAGGCTGAATGCTTATAGGAGCACATGAACACTTTAGCTCAACCATTCCTACTTGTCACACTGTCAGTTTAATGTGAATTTTGAAAGGGTGTTTAAGAGAATGATGTGGGTGGAGGGAGGTGGGAGGACAGAGATGGAGAGCGAGAGAACGATAGATTGAATTGCGTTGGGCTTACATCTGATTCAGCCTGTCTAGGTTCATAATCTACATTGAGAAGACAACCTTGAGGTCATATATTCAGGTAATTTTATACTTTGTAATTAAGTAAAACAATAAATATTGAGATATTTAGACCACTCATTCTCTGGGTACAAAAGCAGTAGGCTACAGTATCTCCTGTTGCTGAGAGAGAGGCCAGAAAAGGGGGGAGTGAGAAATGCTGAGGTAGATGGAGAGATGGATCAGGATGACAGAAAGAGGTCTTCGAGTTGTGGTATGTTCTGTGCTGCTGCCTGTTTGGGTTGTCTAATGACAGTATAATCACCATATTGTCATCAGTGTTTCCCTGAGGATTTTCTTCAGCAGTGGTGGCCAGGGTAGTGGGTGGTAGGGGGGGTTCATTGGCCACGGCTACTTAATGAATTTAGGGGAAACACAAACAAACAATGTTGGCATTGTTGATCATCAGAGCTTCATCAGATCTTCCTCTGTCCCTGTGCTCCACATCATTAAACGACTGGTAGGGGAAGCTTTTGGATGAGTTATTACTCACTGCATTACCCAGTATCAATACAACACAGGCCTATGTGGATGGTCTCAGCAGACACTGTGATTAAAGGCTGACTGCACTTCCTGATTTGGCCTCGTTTTGAAGATTGCTCATTAAGAAATGCTAGCGGCCATGACTGAAGCCAAACAAGAGTTGTCTTGGGGGTGTGGTTTGATGTGGGTGTGTTCACATATCATACCCTGGCAGGTACTGTTGTTTTTCCCTCCTGAGTCACCGTAGCAATAACATAGCCACTTCTTCAAAATTGTCACTTCCTTAAAATAGACAGAATTACTCTAGGATAAATCAAGAAATCTGTCATTTATTTGAGATGTTTTTGCCAATTAGGTCTTAGTTGTGCAATTTCACATCTAGCTAAGGTGTTTGGTGTATTATTACTCTAGTAAAGAAATGTGCATGAAAAACTAGTCATTGCACTGCACACAGTCTATCGAGTCGGGAAAGTCTGGCTCCTCACTCAGGACGGATTTCTGAGAACAATATCATGTCTACAACTTCATCACCTGCATGCTGTCAAACTATCGTAAATAAAGAAAAGCTACATGCTGTTTATCAGTGCCCAAAATCACTTGATACAGTAGCTAGCTAAGTTACAACTCTGTGTTTGTCAATGAAGCTAGAAATTAGTAGCTATCAGGCACATTGAGCAGCCAGACCACAATCAGCTTATCAAGTCACTGGCGAGTGACGACCTGTGATTCGGTGCCGTTTAGTTTTTCACAACTTTCTCAGTATCCGTCTGGCAGTGTTAGATAGGGAATCATGTTACAAAATCGGTCGGCGAGACACAAGATGCTAGGGAATGGGTTTTGAAAGTTGGGATACAAGTGCGGTCGGATCGTCTCAATTCTCATTTTGCCCCAAAAAGTGCAGACTCAAGTGATTGACACTATCTAACACATCAGCAAGTGGCCAAGGGTTATTTCAACATGACATTGGCGACATGTTGTCTTACTGTATGTTAACAAGTCTGAGGCGCTGTGTAATGAGCAGGTCTCACTGTCTATGATTGTATAGAGCTCGCGCATCTGATAGAGCGCAATCAGCACAGCTGCTTCTCTCGTATTAGTGGGTGCTGGGCAAGTGGGCGTGATCGTAATCCATACCCAACCCCCCCCTGTAAGTGACAAACTCCCTTACAGAATTCAGTCTTAGACCAGACTGTCTTTATGACCACAATGATCCTATTTACTCTTAGTAGTCAATTTTTTCACTAGATGCCACACAGGCCGTTTCAAACTAGACACGATCAGTAATTAAAATCTACTTTATGTTATATTTAGAGCTAATTCATTTATGTAAAATGATGAATTGTATCTATAAGTATGTGTGTAATCTAATTTAGGAGCATTAGGGTGAGTCAGGAGTTCTGAGGGAAAGGCACAGTCAGGTACATTACTTTAATGAAAAAAGTCCTCAAGATTAGATTCTTGTTCATTACTTTTTTTAAACATGTTTTTTTTTACCATATCTCATTTTACCATCTCATCAATTAGAAATATTGAGAAATCTATACTTTGGCATTTAATGACAAGACACTGCACACCAATATTAACAATACATATTTACATAGTTATTTCTTGAAATGGGCACCAACATTGTTATCCTGGATCATTCTCAGTTGTTGTTATTTCTGCTTGTTGATGGCAGATAAATGAACGACCTGCTGAAAACACATCTCCAGCTACTCTAACAAGACTGTGGTTGCCCACAAACACCCATCAACACCACCTTTTCCTCTATCTGTCTCTTTCTCAAAATGTCTCTCTCTTTTTCATGGTAGCTGGTGTTGTCAGGATGGCAGGCAGTACGCAGCGGGTGATTATGGATGTGTGCGCAGTGATGTAGCTAGCAGCCTGCAGGAGCTCAGTCATGGTCAGATCTCTGGAGGGGGTCCACAGAGAGGGGAGAGGCATCCCTGTACTGTCCTGCAGTCTGCCTGTCTGGGTCATCATCCTTCAACCTGCAGCCTCAGCGCGGCACACCTTGTTAGTATTCAGCTCCCACAGAGCTTCATCTGCTCTGCATTGCTGGGCTGTACAGGGCCAGGGCTGGCTGGGGCTGGCTGGGTGAAATATAGAGAAAAGGTTCCCAATCCCATCCTCACTGTCACATCGCAGAGACATGATTCTGTCCTCTTCCATAAACGATCTCAGTCAGAGGTGTAACTTATATCACAGTTCTATTTCCTGTTGTCTAAGAGTGGATTTGTAGATCTTTGTACCGTTGTTTACTTGTGCCGTTGTTAATCTTGTACCGTTGTACAACTCAATGCCTTTATTTCCTAGTGCAGACAGGAAATGCCACGTATTCCTTTAACAATTTAGTAGAAAAGATGACAAGACATCCAATAAATTAGTCTTGCCTTTAGGCTCTGCTCCTTCTGGGTAGATTACCGCCAGAGCATCATGTTAAGATGATAATAATAATAATAATAATAATAATAATAATAATTACAGGCAGCGAGCACCAATCTCCCTGCAGGAAAGAAACCCCGAACCAAACAGGTGGAGACTGGGGTGGTGGTGGCTACAGGAAGATGCAACCGCATACTTTCGTGTAACCAACAGCAGCAGTGGTAGCAGAGAATGTGTGAGTTAAACTGATCAGCTAAAATAGACCTCCATATTAAGGTTGGAATTGTTTGTAGAATGTGATCGGTGTAAAGTCAGCTGATCCACAGCTCAAGTGACACTCTGGTTTCCTGTCTGAGCCACCTGCGCTTGATTTATATTCCGCCCCTGTGATGGAAACCTTGTAATCTCCAGGTCTTCAGTTGATCTTTAACCTCTGCCTGTTGATAGGTGTAATATAGACAATCTAATAGAGATTTATGGTCTCTCTCTGTGGATATTGTATCTCTGATTAGTATTGATCTGAGGAGGAGCCATACCTCTTCTCTCATAGATGGGGTCTTCCAATATCTGCTCTTCTTTTCTCTGCCTCACAGAGACAGGCATTTGAATGGCTTGAAACTCATCAGATTTTAAATTGAGTTCTGATAACAATAAGTGTACATGAATTGGACACTTAGTCTCTCTTTTTAAAAGTGCATTGTGAAGAGTTTAATTCCAAAATGCTATATATCAATTTTCAGAATGAGGTTTTATTATTTAAAGAAATGATTACATTTACATTTACATTTAAGTCATTTAGCAGAGCGACTTACAAATTGGTGCGTTCACCTTAAGACATCCAGTGGAACAGCCACTTTACAATAGTGCATCTAAATCTTTTAAGGGGGGTGAGAAGGATTACTTTATCCTATCCTAGGTATTCCTGAAAGAGGTGGGGTTTCAGGTGTCTCCGGAAGGTGGTGATTGACTCCGCTGTCCTGGCGTCGTGAGGGAGTTTGTTCCACCATTGGGGGGCCAGAGCAGCGAACAGTTTTGACTGGGCTGCGCGGGAACTGTACTTCCTCAGTGGTAGGGAGGCGAGCAGGCCAGAGGTGGATGAACGCAGTGCCCTTGTTTGGGTGTAGGGCCTGATCAGAGCCTGGAGGTACTGAGGTGCCGTTCCCCTCACAGCTCCGTAGGCAAGCACCATGGTCTTGTAGCGGATGCGAGCTTCAACTGGAAGCCAGTGGAGAGAGCGGAGGAGCGGGGTGACGTGAGAGAACTTGGGAAGGTTGAACACCAGACGGGCTGCGGCGTTCTGGATGAGTTGTAGGGGTTTAATGGCACAGGCAGGGAGCCCAGCCAACAGCGAGTTGCAGTAATCCAGACGGGAGATGACAAGTGCCTGGATTAGGACCTGCGCTGCTTCCTGTGTGAGGCAGGGTCGTACTCTGCGGATGTTGTAGAGCATGAACCTACAAGAACGGGCCACCGCCTTGATGTTAGTTGAGAACGACAGGGTGTTGTCCAGGATCACGCCAAGGTTCTTAGCGCTCTGGGAGGAGGACACAATGGAGTTGTCAACCGTGATGGCGAGATCATGGAACGGGCAGTCCTTCCCGGGAGGAAGAGCAGCTCCGTCTTGCCGAGGTTCAGCTTGAGGTGGTGATCCGTCATCCACACTGATATGTCTGCCAGACATGCAGAGATGCGATTCGCCACCTGGTCATCAGAAGGGGAAAGGAGAAGATTAATTGTGTGTCGTCTGCATAGCAATGATAGGAGAGACCATGTGAGGTTATGACAGAGCCAAGTGACTTGGTGTATAGCGAGAATAGGAGAGGGCCTAGAACAGAGCCCTGGGGACACCAGTGGTGAGAGCGCGTGGTGAGGAGACAGATTCTCGCCACGCCACCTGGTAGGAGCGACCTGTCAGGTAGGACGCAATCCAAGCGTGGGCCGCGCCGGAGATGCCCAACTCGGAGAGGGTGGAGAGGAGGATCTGATGGTTCACAGTATCGAAGGCAGCCGATAGGTCTAGAAGGATGAGAGCAGAGGAGAGAGAGTTAGCTTTAGCAGTGCGGAGGGCCTCCGTGATACAGAGAAGAGCAGTCTCAGTTGAATGACTAGTCTTGAAACCTGACTGATTTGGATCAAGAAGGTCATTCTGAGAGAGATAGCAGGAGAGCTGGCCAAGGACGGCACGTTCAAGAGTTTTGGAGAGAAAAGAAAGAAGGGATACTGGTCTGTAGTTGTTGACATCGGAGGGATCGAGTGTAGGTTTTTTCAGAAGGGGTGCAACTCTCGCTCTCTTGAAGACAGAAGGGACGTAGCCAGCGGTCAGGGATGAGTTGATGAGCGAGGATGTGTGTGTTTTTCCACTGTCTAATCATGGCATGGGGTTGTTCAATGACAGACATGTATTTGTTTAAAATCTATCACTTGATGGTTTCATTTCAGAGCGACAAATAATTATGTTTTTTGGCAAAATGCTATATATCCGCCTAGCAGTAGTACTGCTAGATTTTACACAGTCAAATATAACAAATAACTAAATTTTATTAAGAACTGTACAAATTATACACGTCTGACAAATATTTAAAATAAAATAATAATTCAATACAATAACATGAGATCTGTATGTAAAACGTTTACATTTGACATTTTAGCCATTTAGCAGATGGTCGTATCCATAGCGACTTACAGTAAGTGCATTCATCTTAAGATAGCTAGGTGAGACAACCACATATCACAGTCAATTATACAGGATACCAACATTGCATTCCAGCTGAGCAATGGATGTATAGCGTTATGCAAAAAAATAAAACATAATCATACACATCTAAAATCTATTAATAAAAAAAAAAGCAATCATTTCTGATTGGTGAATATAGCGTTTTGGAAATAAACTTTTCATATATAATTGTCCCCCACAATGATATTGGGGAGGGGACTGTGGATCTGTCTCCGTCTGTTTGTTTTTATACGTTAGTCACACGTAATATCTCAGACAGCACTGGCCTGATTTTGATGAATCTAGGGGAATGATGGTCTTGCCATAGAGATTTACAAAATGACACTGATTGGCCAGGTGGTGGCGCTATAACCAGAGATTGACAATGCAAATTTTGAAAAGTCACGCCCCTCACCCCGTTTGACCTAAAGTTATGACATCTGGTACATACATCCCTCTTCTCACAAGAAACACATTTATCTCAGGGACCCATAAGGTCCGCCATGATGGATTTTCCGTCATTTTGATTTTTAAAATCTTTTTCTATGTATTACTCTTCTCATATGTATATACTGTATTCTATACTATTCTACTGTATTACTCTTCTCATATGTATATACTGTATTCTATAATATTCTACTGTATTACTCTTCTCATATGTATATACTGTATTCTATACTATTCTACTGTATTACTCTTCTCATATGTATATACTGTATTCTATACTATTCTACTGTATCTTAGTCTACATTACTCATCTCATATGTATATACTGTATTCTATACTATTCTACTGTATCTTAGTCTACATTACTCATCTCATATGTATATACTGTATCTTAGTCTATGCATTACTCTTCTCATATGTATATACTGTATTCTATACTATTCTACTGTATTACTCTTCTCATATGTATATACTGTATTCTATACTATTCTACTGTATCTTAGTCTACATTACTCATCTCATATGTATATACTGTATCTTAGTCTATTCTCTTCTCATATGTATATACTGTATTCTATACTATTCTACTGTATCTTAGTCTACATTACTCATCTCATATGTATATACTGTATCTTAGTCTATGCATTACTCTTCTCATATGTATATACTGTATTCTATACTATTCTACTGTATTACTCTTCTCATATGTATATACTGTATTCTATACTATTCTACTGTATATCTACATTATCATCTACTGTATCTTAGTCTACTGCATGCATCTCATATGTATATACTGTATTACTCTTCTCATATGTATATACTGTATTCTATACTATTCTACTGTATCTTAGTCTACATTACTCATCTCATATGTATATACTGTATCTTAGTCTATGTATATACTGCATTACTCTTCTCATATGTATATACTGTATTCTATACTATTCTACTGTATCTTAGTCTACATTACTCATCTCATATGTATATACTGTATCTTAGTCTATGCATTATACTCTACTGTATCTTAGTCTACATTACTCATCTCATATGTATATACTGTATTCTATACTATTCTACTGTATCTTAGTCTACATTACTCATCTCATATGTATATACTGTATCTTAGTCTATGCATTACTCTTCTCATATGTATATACTGTATTCTATACTATTCTACTGTATCTTAGTCTACATTACTCATCTCATATGTATATACTGTATCTTAGTCTATGCATTACTCTTCTCATATGTATATACTGTATTCTATACTATTCTACTGTATCTTAGTCTACATTACTCATCTCATATGTATATACTGTATCTTAGTCTATGCATTACTCTTCTCATATGTATATACTGTATATACTATTCTACTGTATCTCATATATGTATATACTATTCTATGCATTACTGTATCTTAGTCTACATTACTCATCTCATATGTATATACATTACTCATCTCATATGTATATACTGTATTCTATACTATTCTACTGTATCTTAGTCTACTATGCATTACTCTCTCATATGTATATACTGTATATACTATTCTACTGTATCTTAGTCTATTACTATCTCTACTGTATCTTAGTCTATGCATTACTCTTCTCATCTCTATACTGTATCTTAGTCTACATTACTCATCTCATATGTATCTTATCTTAGTCTATGCATTACTCTTCTCATATGTATATACTATACTTTCTACTGTATCTTAGTCTATTACTACTCATATGTATCTTAGTCTACATTACTCATCTCATATGTATATACTGTATCTTAGTCTATGCATTACTCTTCTCATCTCATATGTATATACTGTATTCTATACTATTCTACTGTATCTTAGTCTACATTACTCATCTCATATGTATATACTGTATCTTAGTCTATGCATTACTCTTCTCATATGTATATACTGTATTCTATACTATTCTACTGTATCTTAGTCTACATTACTCATCTCATATGTATATACTGTATCTTAGTCTATGCATTACTCTTCTCATATGTATATACTGTATTCTATACTATTCTACTGTATCTTAGTCTACATTACTCATCTCATATGTATATACTGTATCTTAGTCTATGCATTACTCTTCTCATTGTATATACTCTATACTATTCTACTGTATCTATATACTGTATTCTATACTATTCTTACTGTATCTTAGTCTATTCATTCTTACTCATCTCATATGTATATACTGTATCTTAGTCTATGCATTACTCTTCTCATATGTATATACTGTATTCTATACTATTCTACTGTATCTTAGTCTACATTACTCATCTCATATGTATATACTGTATCTTAGTCTATGCATTACTCTTCTCATATGTATATACTGTATTCTATACTATTCTACTGTATCTTAGTCTACATTACTCATCTCATATGTATATACTGTATCTTAGTCTATGCATTACTCTTCTCATATGTATATACTGTATTCTATACTATTCTACTGTATTACTCTTCTCATATGTATATACTGTATTCTATACTATTCTACTGTATCTTAGTCTACATTACTCATCTCATATGTATATACTGTATCTTAGTCTATGCATTACTCTTCTCATATGTATATACTGTATTCTATACTATTCTACTGTATCTTAGTCTACATTACTCATCTCATATGTATATACTGTATCTTAGTCTATGCATTACTCTTCTCATATGTATATACTGTATTCTATACTATTCTACTGTATCTTAGTCTATGCATTACTCTTCTCATATGTATATACTGTATTCTATACTATTCTACTGTATCTCTACTTACTCATCTCATATGTATATACTGTATCTTAGTCTATGCATTACTCTTCTCATATGTATATACTGTATTCTATACTATTCTACTGTATCTTAGTCTATGTATTACTCATCTCATATGTATATACTGTATTTAGTCTATATTACTCTTCTCATATGTATATACTATTCTATACTATTCTACTGTATCTTAGTCTATGCATTTACTCATTACTCTTCTCATATGTATATACTGTATTCTATACTATTCTACTGTATCTTAGTCTATGCATTACTCATCTCATATGTATATACTACTGTATCTTAGTCTATGCATTACTCTTCTCATATGTATATACTGTATCTTAGTCTATACTCATTCTACTGTATCTATACTATTCTACTGTATCTTAGTCTATGCATTACTCATCTCATATGTATATACTGTATTCTATACTATTCTACTGTATCTTAGTCTATGCATTACTCATCTCATATGTATATACTGTATTCTATACTATTCTACTGTATCTTAGTCTACATTACTCATCTAAATCAAATCAAATCCAATCAAATGTATTTATATAGCCCTTCGTACATCAGCTGATATCTCAAAGTGCTGTACAGAAACCCAGCCTAAAACCCCAAACAGCAAACAATGCAGGTGTAAAAGCACGGTGGCTAGGAAAAACTCCCTAGAAAGGCCAAAACCTAGGAAGAAACCTAGAGAGGAACCAGGCTATGTGGGGTGGCCAGTCCTCTTCTGGCTGTGCCGGGTAGAGATTATAACAGAACATGACCAAGATGTTCAAATGTTCATAAATGACCAGCATGGTCGAATAATAATAAGGCAGAACAGTTGAAACTGGAGCAGCAGCACAGTCAGGTGGACTGGGGACAGCAAGGAGTCATCATGTCAGGTAGTCCTGGGGCACAGTCCTAGGGCTCAGGTCCTCCGAGAGAGAGAAAGAAAGAGAGAATTAGAGAGAGCATATGTGGGGTGGCCAGTCCTCTTCTGGCTGTGCCGGGTGGAGATTATAACAGAACGTGGCCAAGATGTTCAAATGTTCATAAATGACCAGCATGGTTGAATAATAGTAAGGCAGAACAGTTGAAACTGGAGCAGCAGCATGGCCAGGTGGACTGGGGACAGCAAGGAGTCATCATGTCAGGTAGTCCTGGGACATGGTCCTAGGGCCCAGGCCAGTTGAAACTGGAGCAGCAGCATGGCCAGGTGGACTGGGGACAGCAAGGAGTCATCATGTCAGGTAGTCCTGGGGCATGGTCCTAGGGCTCAGGTCCTCCGAGAGAGAGAAAGAAAGAGAGAAGGAGAGAATTAGAGAACGCACACTTAGATTCACACAGGACACCGAATAGGACAGGAGAAGTACTCCAGATATAACAAACTGACCCTAGCCCCCCGACACATAAACTAATGCAGCATAAATACTGGAGGCTGAGACAGGAGGGGTCAGGAGACACTCTGTCTCATATGTATATACTGTATTCTATACTATTCTACTGTATCTTAGTCTATGCATTACTCTTCTCATATGTATATACTGTATTCTATACTATTCTACTGTATCTTAGTCTATGCATTACTCATCTCATATGTATATACTGTATTCTATACTATTTTACTGTATCTTAGTCTATGCATTACTCATCTCATATGTATATACTGTATTCTATACTATTCTACTGTATCTTAGTCTATGCCGCTCTGACATTGCTCATCCATATATTTATATATTCATTCGATTCCTTTACTTAGACTGTGTGTATTGGGTAAATGTTGTGAAATTGTTAGATATTACTTGTTAGATATTACTGCACCGTCGGAGATAGAAATACAAGCATTTCAATGCACCCACAATAACATCTGCTAAAACACGTGCATGTGACCAATAACATTTGATTTGATTTTAAATGCAAGCACTGTCAAGATTCAACATATGCGAGAGCATTCATATTGGCCTCTTATTGACTCAGAGTGCTGAAAATATATAACATTATAGAACATTCTTCGCGGATATTGTTCTTCTTTTTCAAATTTTGCACTTTACTGGTCCATCTTCAGCTGCCCGCTATTGCAGGGTGAAGTAGGCCTGTGATTTTCCCCGTGGATAGCAAATGGCAGAACATTATAGGTATTACAGAAAGGAACTTTCAGGGGAGTTTAACAAGCTCAGGCCAGGTTTATATCATGATTGATTTTCTGCTCTGAGCTTTTTAAAAAAAATGTATCAATCCATTAAAGTGGAGCCTGCAGTGTGGCAGTGGTCCAGACACCAACATTAACATCCCATCTCTGGGCTGGAGATGTGGGGAAGGTCACTAAGGGGGAGAGGGTTGCTAGGAAAAATCCACGACTACTGGCCTGGCCTGCAACTATAGATCTGGAACTGATCAACAGGATGTACAGGTAAACACATCAAATCAGATTTATTGATCCTTCATTGCAAAGTCGATAAAGATGTTTTTAAACTCAGAAGTTACCATTAAAGCAAACATTCATATAATTATCATTAAAACAGTGCGCACTAAGGCTTTAAAAAAATATATAGCTTTTGATCCGAGGTGTAAATATAATATACAACTGTAAATACAACCTAGGCTATATATTATATATATATATTTGTTCTGGAAATATTTGAGATGCTCAAGTCAGACAGAAAGATTCATGTTGGGGACAGATCTAGTTGAAAGGGTTTTCTATTGGAAAGTGAATGTTTTGTCATGTTGTCAGTGGAACAGCGAAAGAACTCTGTTATCACTCTGTAGCTACACAGCAATAGTACATATTATAGCCTGGGTTCTGTACAGAATGAGTCAACAACTATTATCAATGTCCCAGACTCACTTAAATATTACATCGCTCAACAGTCTAAATCTTATCCATAATTGTCTCACAGTGTGTCTCAAATGACATCCTATTCCCCAAATAATGCACTACTTTTAAGCAGAGCCCCATTGGCCCTAGTTAAAAGCAGTGCTCTAAATAGGCAAAAGGGGGCCATTTGGGAAGTAGCCAGATAAGAAAAGGAAAATACATTTTCCTGAGGAGCAGCAATCTTCTCCTGCATGTGACTTGATTAAAGGTTGTATCCAGAGCAGCAACAGCTGTTTGTGTTGAGGGAGAGTCTTATGTTAAATCTGCCTCAGACAGTGTGAGAAGTGAACAAGTCATTTAGCAGCAATGATCTGTCTACCACATTTCTCAATCCTCTGCTATGTGAGCCTAGCTTTACTGTGCAGCCCGTGTCTTCATTTCCCCTGAAATCCTCTCTGAGAGGCAGTCCTGTGCTATTAAACAGCATCTGTGGCTTGGAACCTGAGGACACACACTGACCTCCTCTTCTCTCCATTAGTTCTGTGTGTTCTTGTGTGTGTAAGTGCCTGTATGTTTATGTGTGTGTGTGTGTGTGTGTGTGTGAGAGAGAGAGAGAGAAAGTGCGCTTGTGAGGGAGTGAGTAAACATCATTGGATGTGAGTTAGGGCAGAATCGATGGTTCCAGGGTCACGACTTTACCTGTCACTGCTTTGTGAGCAGCCTCAGTGTGTGTGTGTGTGTGTGTGTCTGTGTGTGTGTCTGTGTGTGTGTGTGTGTGTCTGTGTGTGTGCGTGTCTGTGTGTGTGCATGTGTGTGTGTCTCTTCTAGTCGTTGCAGAGTGCAGTATTATGCGACAGGGCTGCATTGGAACATCGTGCTTTAATTCTATGACGATGTACAGTAGCACTGCACTCCCAGGCAGATATAGATCAAATCAAATGAAATGGTATTAGTCACATGTGCCGAATACAACAGCTGTAGACCTTACAGTGAAATGCTTACTTACAAGCCCTTAACCAACAATGCTTTAAGCTATAATGCTTTAAAATAAGTGCTAAGTAAAAATAGATAAATAGAAAATTAAAGTAACAAATAATTCAACAGCAGCAGTAAAATAACAAGTGAGGCTTTATACAGGGGTACTGGTACAGAGTCAATGTGGAGGCTATATACAGGGGGTACCGATACAGAGTCAATGTGGAGGCTATATACAGGGGGTACTGGTACAGAGTCAATGTGGAGGCTTTATACAGGGGGTACCGGAACAGAGTCAATGTGGAGACTATATACAGGGGGTACCGGTACAGAGTCAATGTGGAGGCTTTATACAGGGGGTACTGGTACAGAGTCAATGTGGAGGCTTTATACAGGGGGTACCGGAACAGAGTCAATGTGGAGGCTATATACAGGGGGTACTGGTACAGAGTCAATGTGGAGGCTTTATACAGGGGGTACCGGAACAGAGTCAATGTGGAGGCTATATACAGGGGGTACTGGTACAGAGTCAATGTGGAGGCTTTATACAGGGGGTACCGGAACAGAGTCAATGTGGAGGCTTTATACAGGGGGTACCGGAACAGAGTCAATGTGGAGGCTATATACAGGGGGTACCGATACAGAGTCAATGTGGAGGCTATATACAGGGGGTACCGGAACAGAGTCAATGTGGAGACTATATACAGGGGGTACCGGTACAGAGTCAATGTGGAGGCTATATACAGGGGGTACCGGAACAGAGTCAATGTGGAGGCTATATACAGGGGGTACTGGTACAGAGTCAATGTGGAGGCTATATACAGGGTGTATCGGTACAGAGTCAATGTGGAGGCTATATACAGGGGGTACCGGTACAGAGTCAATGTGGAGGCTATATACAGGGGGTACCAGTACAGAGTCAATGTGGAGGCTATATACAGGGGGTACCGGTACAGAGTCAATGTGGAGGCTATATACAGGGGCTACCGGAACAGAGTCAATGTGGAGGCTATATACAGGGGCTACCGGAACAGAGTCAATGTGGAGGCTATATACAGGGGGTACCAGAACAGAGTCAATGTGGAGGCTATATACAGGGGCTACCGGAACAGAGTCAATGTGGAGGCTATATACAGGGGCTACCGGAACAGAGTCAATGTGGAGGCTATATACAGGGGGTACCGGTACAGAGTCAATGTGGAGGCTATATACAGGGGCTACCGGAACAGAGTCAATGTGGAGGCTATATACAGGGGCTACCGGAACAGAGTCAATGTGGAGGCTATATACAGGGGGTACTGGTACAGAGTCAATGTGGAGGCTATATACAGGGGGTACCGTACAGAGTCAATGTGGAGGCTATATACAGGGCTACCGGAACAGAGTCAATGTGGAGGCTATATACAGGGGGTACCGGTACAGAGTCAATGTGGTGGCTATATACAGGGGCTACCGGAACAGAGTCAATGTGGAGGCTATATACAGGGGCTACCGGAACAGAGTCAATGTGGAGGCTATATACAGGGGCTACCGGAACAGAGTCAATGTGGAGGCTATATACAGGGGCTACCGGAACAGAGTCAATGTGGAGACTATATACAGGGGGTACCGGAACAGAGTCAATGTGGAGGCTATATACAGGGGGTACCGGTACAGAGTCAATGTGGAGGCTATATACAGGGGCTACCGGAACAGAGTCAATGTGGAGGCTATATACAGGGGGTACCGGTACAGAGTCAATGTGGAGGCTATATACAGGGGTACCAGTACAGAGTCAATGTGGAGGCTATATACAGGGGCTACCGGTACAGAGTCAATGTGGAGGCTATATACAGGGGCTACCGATACAGAGTCAATGTGGAGACTATATACAGGGGCTACCGATACAGAGTCAATGTGGAGACTATATACAGGGGGTACCAGTACAGAGTCAATGTGGAGGCTATATACAGGGGCTACCGGTACAGAGTCAATGTGGAGGCTATATACAGGGGCTACCGGTACAGAGTCAATGTGGAGACTATATACAGGGGCTACCGATACAGAGTCAATGTGGAGGCTATATACAGGGGCTACCGGAACAGAGTCAATGTGGAGGCTATATACAGGGGCTACCGGAACAGAGTCAATGTGGAGGCTATATACAGGGGCTACCGGAACAGAGTCAATGTGGAGGCTATATACAGGGGCTACCGGTACAGAGTCAATGTGGAGGCTATATACAGGGCTGTCAATGTGGAGGCTATATACAGGGCTACCGGAACAGAGTCAATGTGGAGGCTATATACAGGGGGTACCGGAACAGAGTCAATGTGGAGGCTATATACAGGGGCTACCGGAACAGAGTCAATGTGGAGGCTATATACAGGGGTACCGGAACAGAGTCAATGTGGAGGCTATATACAGGGGCTACCGGAACAGAGTCAATGTGGAGGCTATATACAGGGGGTACAGACAGAGTCAATGTGGAGGCTATATACAGGGGCTACCGGAACAGAGTCAATGTGGAGGCTATATACAGGGGCTACCGGAACAGAGTCAATGTGGAGGCTATATACAGGGGCTACCGGAACAGAGTCAATGTGGAGGCTATATACAGGGGTACCGGAACAGAGTCAATGTGGAGGCTATATACAGGGGCTACCGGAACAGAGTCAATGTGGAGGCTATATACAGGGGCTACCAGAACAGAGTCAATGTGGAGGCTATATACAGGGGTACCGGAACAGAGTCAATGTGGAGGCTACATACAGGGGGTACCAGAACAGAGTCAATGTGGAGGCTATATACAGGGGGTACTAACAGAGTCAATGTGGAGGCTATATACAGGGGTACCGGAACAGAGTCAATGTGGAGGCTATATACAGGGGCTACCGGAACAGAGTCAATGTGGAGGCTATATACAGGGGCTACCAGAACAGAGTCAATGTGGAGGCTATATACAGGGGCTACCGGAACAGAGTCAATGTGGAGGCTATATACAGGGGTACCAGAACAGAGTCAATGTGGAGGCTATATACAGGGGGTACCGGAACAGAGTCAATGTGGAGGCTATATACAGGGGCTACTGGAACAGAGTCAATGTGGAGGCTATATACAGGGGCTACCGGAACAGAGTCAATGTGGAGGCTATATACAGGGCTACCGGAACAGAGTCAATGTGGAGGCTATATACAGGGGCTACCGGTACAGAGTCAATGTGGAGGCTATATACAGGGGCTACCGGAACAGAGTCAATGTGGAGGCTATATACAGGGGCTACCGGAACAGAGTCAATGTGGAGGCTATATACAGGGGTACCGGAACAGAGTCAATGTGGAGGCTATATACAGGGGCTACCGGAACAGAGTCAATGTGGAGGCTATATACAGGGGCTACCGGAACAGAGTCAATGTGGAGGCTATATACAGGGCTACCGGAACAGAGTCAATGTGGAGGCTATATACAGGGGGTACTGGTACAGAGTCAATGTGGAGGCTATATACAGGGGCTACCGGAACAGAGTCAATGTGGAGGCTATATACAGGGGCTACCAGAACAGAGTCAATGTGGAGGCTATATACAGGGGCTACCGGAACAGAGTCAATGTGGAGGCTATATACAGGGCTACCGGAACAGAGTCAATGTGGAGGCTATATACAGGGGCTACCGGAACAGAGTCAATGTGGAGGCTATATACAGGGGGTACCGAACAGAGTCAATGTGGAGGCTATATACAGGGGCTACCGGAACAGAGTCAATGTGGAGGCTATATACAGGGGGTACCGGTACAGAGTCAATGTGGAGGCTATATACAGGGGCTACCGGAACAGAGTCAATGTGGAGGCTATATACAGGGGCTACCGGAACAGAGTCAATGTGGAGGCTATATACAGGGGCTACCGGAACAGAGTCAATGTGGAGGCTATATACAGGGGCTACCGGAACAGAGTCAATGTGGAGGCTATATACAGGGGCTACCGGAACAGAGTCAATGTGGAGGCTATATACAGGGGCTACCGGAACAGAGTCAATGTGGAGGCTATATACAGGGGCTACCGGAACAGAGTCAATGTGGAGGCTATATACAGGGGCTACCAGAACAGAGTCAATGTGGAGGCTATATACAGGGGCTACCGGACAGAGTCAATGTGGAGGCTATATACAGGGGGTACCAGAACAGAGTCAATGTGGAGGCTATATACAGGGGTACGGAACAGAGTCAATGTGGAGGCTATATACAGGGGGTACCGGAACAGAGTCAATGTGGAGGCTACATACAGGGGCTACCGGAACAGAGTCAATGTGGAGGCTATATACAGGGGCTACCAGAACAGAGTCAATGTGGAGGCTATATACAGGGGCTACCGGAACAGAGTCAATGTGGAGGCTACATACAGGGGGTACCAGAACAGAGTCAATGTGGAGGCTATATACAGGGGGTACCGGAACAGAGTCAATGTGGAGGCTATATACAGGGGCTACCGGAACAGAGTCAATGTGGAGGCTATATACAGGGGCTACCGGAACAGAGTCAATGTGGAGGCTATATACAGGGGCTACCGGAACAGAGTCAATGTGGAGGCTATATACAGGGGCTACCGGTACAGAGTCAATGTGGAGGCTATATACAGGGGCTACCGGAACAGAGTCAATGTGGAGGCTATATACAGGGGCTACCGGAACAGAGTCAATGTGGAGGCTATATACAGGGCTACCGGAACAGAGTCAATGTGGAGGCTATATACAGGGGCTACCGGAACAGAGTCAATGTGGAGGCTATATACAGGGGCTACCGGAACAGAGTCAATGTGGAGGCTATATACAGGGGCTACCGGAACAGAGTCAATGTGGAGGCTATATACAGGGGTACTACAGAGTCAATGTGGAGGCTATATACAGGGGCTACCGGAACAGAGTCAATGTGGAGGCTATATACAGGGGCTACCAGAACAGAGTCAATGTGGAGGCTATATACAGGGGCTACCGGAACAGAGTCAATGTGGAGGCTATATACAGGGGCTACCGGAACAGAGTCAATGTGGAGACTATATACAGGGGCTACCGGAACAGAGTCAATGTGGAGGCTATATACAGGGGGTACCGGAACAGAGTCAATGTGGAGGCTATATACAGGGGCTACCGGAACAGAGTCAATGTGGAGGCTATATACAGGGGGTACCGGTACAGAGTCAATGTGGAGGCTATATACAGGGGCTACCGGAACAGAGTCAATGTGGAGGCTATATACAGGGGCTACCGGAACAGAGTCAATGTGGAGGCTATATAGGGGCTACCGGAACAGAGTCAATGTGGAGGCTATATACAGGGGCTACCGGAACAGAGTCAATGTGGAGGCTATATACAGGGGCTACCGAACAGAGTCAATGTGGAGGCTATATACAGGGGCTACCGAACAGAGTCAATGTGGAGGCTATATACAGGGGGTACCGGTACAGAGTCAATGTGGAGGCTGTATACAGGGGCTACCGGAACAGAGTCAATGTGGAGGCTATATACAGGGGTACCGGTACAGAGTCAATGTGGAGGCTGTATACAGGGGCTACCGGAACAGAGTCAATGTGGAGGCTATATACAGGGGGTACCAGAACAGAGTCAATGTGGAGGCTATATACAGGGGCTACCGAACAGAGTCAATGTGGAGGCTATATACAGGGGCTACCGGAACAGAGTCAATGTGGAGGCTATATACAGGGGCTACCGGAACAGAGTCAATGTGGAGGCTATATACAGGGGCTACCGGAACAGAGTCAATGTGGAGGCTATATACAGGGGCTACCGGAACAGAGTCAATGTGGAGGCTATATACAGGGCTACCGGAACAGAGTCAATGTGGAGGCTATATACAGGGGCTACCGGAACAGAGTCAATGTGGAGGCTATATACAGGGGGTACCGGTACAGAGTCAATGTGGAGGCTATATACAGGGGCTACCGGAACAGAGTCAATGTGGAGGCTATATACAGGGGCTACCGGAACAGAGTCAATGTGGAGGCTATATACAGGGGGTACCGGAACAGAGTCAATGTGGAGGCTATATACAGGGGCTACCGGAACAGAGTCAATGTGGAGGCTATATACAGGGGGTACCGGAACAGAGTCAATGTGGAGGCTATATACAGGGGCTACCGGAACAGAGTCAATGTGGAGGCTATATACAGGGGCTACCGTACAGAGTCAATGTGGAGGCTATATACAGGCCACCGAACAGAGTCAATGTGGAGGCTATATACAGGGGGTACCGGAACAGAGTCAATGTGGAGGCTATATACAGGGGCTACCGGAACAGAGTCAATGTGGAGGCTATATACAGGGGCTACCGGAACAGAGTCAATGTGGAGGCTATATACAGGGGCTACCGGAACAGAGTCAATGTGGAGGCTATATACAGGGGCTACCGGAACAGAGTCAATGTGGAGGCTATATACAGGGGCTACCAGAACAGAGTCAATGTGGAGGCTTTATACAGGGGGTACCGGAACAGAGTCAATGTGGAGGCTATATACAGGGGGTACCGGAACAGAGTCAATGTGGAGGCTATATACAGGGGCTACCGGAACAGAGTCAATGTGGAGGCTATATACAGGGGCTACCGGAACAGAGTCAATGTGGAGGCTATATACAGGGGGTACCGGAACAGAGTCAATGTGGAGGCTATATACAGGGCTACCGGAACAGAGTCAATGTGGAGGCTATATACAGGGGCTACCGGAACAGAGTCAATGTGGAGGCTATATACAGGGGCTACCGGAACAGAGTCAATGTGGAGGCTTTATACAGGGGCTACCGGAACAGAGTCAATGTGCGAGGGCACCGGTTAGACGAGGTAATTGAGGTAATATGTACATGTAGGTAGAGTTAAAGTGACTATGCATTGATTATAAACATAGAGTAGCAGCAGCATAAAAGAGGGGTCTGGGTAGCCTTTTGTTTTGCTGTTCAGGAGTCTTATGGCTTTTGGGCTAGAACCGGCCTTTTGGACCGAGACTTGGGCGCTCCGGTACCGCTTGCAGTGCGGTAGCAGAGAGAACAGTCTATGACTAGGGTGGCTGGAATCTTTGACAATTTTTAGGGACTTCCTCTGACACTGCCTGATATAGAGGTTCTGGATGGCAGGGAGCTTGACCCCAGTGATGTACTGGGCCGTATGCACTACCCTCTGCAGTGCCTTGAGGTCGGAGGCCGAACAGTTGCCTTACTAGGCAGTGATCGAGAGCAACCAGTCAGATTGCTCTCGATGGTGCAGCTTTAGAAACTTCTGAGGATCTGAGGACCCATGCCAAATCTTTTCAGTCTCTTGAGGGGGAATAGGCTTTGTTGTGCCCTCTTCACTACTTTCTTAGTGTGTTTGGACCATGACAGTTTGTTGGTGATGTGGACACCAAGGAACTTGAAACTCTCAACCTGTTCCACTACAGCCCCGTCGATGATAATGGGGGCGTGCTCGGCCCTCCTTTTCCTATAGTCCAAAATCATCTCCTTTGTCTTGATCACGTTGAGAGAGACGTTGTTGTCCTGGCACCACACAGCCAGGTCTCTGATTTCCTCCCTATAGGCTGTCTCGTCGTTGTTGGTGATCTGGCTTACCATTGTTGTGTCATCGACAAACTTGATGATGGTGTTGGAGTTGTGCCTGGCGATGCAATCATGAGTGAACAGGGAGTACAGGAAGGGACTGAGCACGCACCCCTGAGGGGCCTCCATGTTGAGGATCAGCGTGGCAAATGTGTTTTCCCCTACCCTTACCACCTGGGGGCGGCCCGTCAGGAAGTCCAGGATCCAGTTGCAGAGGGAGGTGTTTAGTCCCAGGGTCTTTAGCTTAGTGATGCGCTATGGTGTTGAACGCTGACCTGTAGTCAAGGAATAGCATTCTCACATAGGTGTTCCTTTTGTCCAGGTGGGAAAGGTTAGTGTTGAGTGCAATAGACGAGTGCATCATCTGTGGATGACCTCCAGGCCACAGTAACTTCACCACAGGGACATACAATATACAGCAGCCGTGTGAAGGACACATTCACACACTCCTAGGCAAGCCAGGCACTACGTACTGTAGATCTATTGTTGCTAGCCAATTAGAGAAAAGCTTTTGAACAAAGAACTCTCCTCTTGATCCAATACTGAGAGCTCCACTGCTACAGTATCTGCAGGGGAGGATCCAATGAGTAAGCATATTTACCCTCCACATTAGTTTAGAGTCATTAGAACCCAGGAGTCAGGACTAGGATTTCAAAATTCCAACTAGGATTTCTGGAAAACCAGGGAATTTATTGATAGTTCCCGGAATTTTGCAACCCTAGTCAGAACCTCATAGGTTATGCTCTACTGAGCATTACTATTTTCAGAAGTATTTAGCATCCACATTTGTTCATTGTTAATGATTTGTTCTCAACTTTTATCTCTTGCAATAGATTATCATCTAATTAAGATGGCATACAATCACCCTGAAATGTAATGAGTGGGACATCATTAGCATCTAACAAATGGCTGCTGTAATTCCCTGTATCGCTCTATGAGAAATAGTCACTCTGAAATCACTGCACTTTCTCTATTGATTGATACTGGAGCCACTCAACAATCGCACCAGAATAAAATAGCAGGAGATATTGCTCAGCATATTTATATGTACACTATTATGCATTCACAGGGTGATAGACCAAGACGGCTGTTTCTTCTAGAGAATAACCTATCCATTTGGCGGTGTAGCTGTGTGCACACAGCAGCAAGGAACATGATTCCCACTTTACAATGTACTTTTGACATTACCAAATTGATTGAATGTATTGCAGCATTTGGAAATGTACCTTCCTACATGGTGAAATCAGGTTACTGGCTTCCACTGAAGTTCCATCAAGGAATCACATTTCAGGACCGTACCTTAGATATTTTATATTGAATTTCTAAATGCATGTTTTTTTCTGTTCGGGTGTAATTCTAAGGCTTGATGCCTTTGAACTTCTTCCACTTATACAGATAGCTTCCATAACAAATATTGAACATGTAGGTTAGTTCCCATTTGGCTATTTTTTAGCTTGTTTTAATTGGGTTGGATTGCCCATATCACATGCTATAAAATGTGTTAGCAAAGACTATTTCCTGTAGAAGTTCCTGTCTATGATTACAGATGATAAATACCGTGTTGGAAAGTTATAGTGAGTCTGATGGTATGACTGAAAGCAAAACAATGCTTACCTCTTCCAGTATAATAGAGTTGTAATGCAACAGAGGCTTATTATATTTGCCAGGTTTTGTTTGAATTCTCTACTTTGGGTACAGAAATGTAGAGTCCTGTTTTGTTCAGTTTTGTAGAGTAATATTCAGGATCTCTGGAGGTTTTCAAACCAACTTTTCTCTGGTAACCTTTGAATTGCTCTCTGTGTGTTTATGGGTGTGAACAAATGACATGCTGTCGATATGTGGGGAAAAGAGAGGCATCTTGGATAAATATTGACTCAGACAAAATGGATTCTCTTCTTTGTGGATTGTAAAAAAGACAAACGCAAAGAGTCTTACACCCAGTTCCCACTGCCACTTACCTCCATGTTTGGAAACATAGCAGAATCAACAGTTACAATCTGGTAGACAGGGGAGGTTGGTGGCACCTTAACCTGTTGCTTCTACTCGGGACGCTTGCGTCCCAACTAGAGCTCTGGAAATGCAAATGCGCTACGCTAAATGCTAATAGTATTAGTTAAAACTCAAAAGTTCATTAAAATACACATGCAGGGTATCGAATTAAAGCTACACTCGTTGTGAATCCAGGCAACAAGTCAGATTTTTAAAATGCTTTTCGGCGAAAGCATGAGAAGCTATTATCTGATAGCATGTAACACCCCAAAAGACCCACAGGGGACGTAAACAAAATAATTAGCATTTCAGCGTTACACAAACCGCACAATAAAATAGAAAACATTCATTACCTTTCACCATCTTCTTTGTTGGCACTCCTAGATGTCCCATAAACACTATTTGGGTCTTTATTTCGGAGATACGGTGTCCTGCATGTGTTTGACCAAGAAAAAACTCGAAGGGAAATGACAAGACTCTAGACACCGTGTGGAAGCTGTACGTACTGCAACCTCAGTCAATTAATTGTGGTTCACGTTTATCAATGGGTTCAAGTAGCGCATGGATATATTTTCCCATTTTCAGTGATCAGTTTTTCCTGTGCTTTTCGATGTAAATGCCGTTCTGGTAAAGCCACAGCAGTGATTTAACCAGTTTTTTAAACGTCTGAGTGTTTTCTATCCACACAGACTAAGCAAATGCATATACTATATTCCTGGCATGAGTAGCAGGGCGCTGAAATGTTGCGCGATTTTTAACAGAATGTTCAAAAAAGTAGAGGGTCGACTTAAGAGGTTAATGGCTTCTACATCTGCACTGCTTGCTGTTTGAGGTTTCAGGCTGGGTTTCTGTACAGCACTTTGTGACATCAGCTGATGTAAAAAAGGGCTTTATAAATAGAATTGATTGATTGATTTGATTGATTGATTGATTGATTGAACGGGCATGTGGTAATGACTGGAGCAGAATGAGTGGAATGGTATCAAATACAGTTGAAGTCGGAAGTTTACATACACCTTAGTCAACTACATTTAAACTCAGTTTTTCATCATTCCTGACATTTAATCCTAGTAAAAATTCCCTGTTTTAGGTCACTTAGGATCACCACTTCATTTTAAGAATATGAAATGTCAGAATAATAGTAGAGAGAATTATTTATTTCCGCTCTTATTTCTTTCAGCACATTCCCAGTGTGTCAGAAGTTTACATACACTCAATTAGTATTTGCCTTTAAATTGTTTAACTTGAGTCAAACTTTTCAGGTAGCTTTCCACAAGCTTCCCAAAATAAGTTGGGTGAATTTTAGCCCATTCCTCCTGACAGAGCTGGTGTAACTGAGTCAGGTTTGTAGACCTCCTTGCTCGCACACCCTTTTTCAGTTCTGTCCACAAATGTTCTATAGGATTGAGGTCAGGGCTTTGTGATGACCACTCTAATACCTTAACTTTGTTGTCCTTACGCCATTTTTTCACAACTTTGGAAGTATTCTTTGCGTCATTGTCTGTTTGGAAGACCCATTTGCGACCAAGCTTTAACTGACTAATGTCTTGAGATGTTTCTTCATTATATCCACATAATTTGCCATCCTCATGATGTCATCTATTTGTGAAGTGCACTATATTTCTGTTTCATCAGACCAGAGAACATTTCTCCAAAATGTACCATCTTTGACCCCATGTGCAGTTGCAAACCTAAGTCTGGCTTTTTTATGGCGGTTTTGGAGCAGTGGCTTCTTCCTTGCTGAGCGGCCTTTCAAGTTGTCGATATAGGACTTATTTTACTGTGGATATAGATACTTTTGTATCTGTTTCCTCCAGCATCTTCACAATGTCCTTTTCTGTTGTTCTGGGATTGATTTGCACTTTTTGCACCAAAGTACCTTCATCTCTAGGAGACAGAGCGCTTCTCCTTCCTGAGCGGTGTGACGGCTACGTGGTTCCATGGTGTTTATACTTGCATACAATTGTTTGTACAGATGAACTTGTACATTCAGGCATTTGAAAATTGCTCCCAAGGATGAGCCAGACTTGTGGAGGTCTACATTTTTTTCTGAGGTCTTGGCTGATTTATTTGGATTTTCCCATGATGTCAAGAAAAGAGGCACTGAGTTTGAAGGTAGGTTTGAAATACATTCACAGGTACAGCTCCAATTGACTCAAATTATGTCAATCAGAAGCTTCTAAAGCCATGACATAACTTTCTGGAATTTTCCAAGCTGTTTTAAAGGCACAGTCAACTTAGTGTATGTAAACTTCTGACCCACTGGAATTGTGATACAGTGAATTATAAGTAAAATAATCTGTCTGTAAACAATTTTTGGGAAAATGACTTGTGTCATGCACAAAGTAGATGTTCCTAACTGACTTGCCAAAACTATAGTTTGCTAACAAGAACTTTGTGGAGTGGTTGAAAAACGAGTTTTAATGATTCCAACCTAAGTGTATGTAAAGTTCTGACTTCAATTGTTCATCAAACACATGATTTGAGTGGCGAGTGACCGAGTGGCGCAGCCGTCTAAGGCACTGCATCGCAGTGCTAGAGGTGTCACTACAGACCCTGGTTTGATCCCGGGCTGTATCACAACCGGTCGTGATCGGGAGTCCCATAGGGCGGCTCACAATTGGTCCAGCGTTGTCTGGGTTAGGGGAGTGTTTGGCCGTGGTAGGCCATCATTGTAAATTAGAATTTGTTCTTAACTGACTTGTTTAGTTAAATCAAGGGTAAATACTAAATAAATGGTTTGATGGCATTCCATTTGCTCCAGCCATTTTTATGAGCCCTTCTCCCCTCAGTAGCCTCCTGTGCTGTGAGAGGAATATGAACACGTGGCTCTCACAATTACTGCTGCACAGTAGGAGAGAGAAAGAGAGCGAGAGAAAGTGAGATCAAAGGTAAATCAAAACATCTAAAGAGACACTCATTTACATACTGCATAAGGTCTTTTGTAGTGTCAGTTTGGTTCCTGTACCGATGGCTTAATCATGCTACAGTATAGGCATCGTTGACCCTCAGGATAGTCCCCTGGTACACAGCAAGCACTTAGAACACAGAGGAAGAGGGGAAGATTCACAAAGCCTTACAGGACTGGATGGAGGAGTAGAACTCAAGACTAGCAATACAGTACAGTTCACATATACTAGGAGGAAAGGAATGGGAATTTGGTACACTCTTAGAAAAAAGGGTTCCAAAAGGGTTCTTTGGGGGTCCCATAGGGATCCAAAAAGGGTTCTCCTATGTGGAAAGGGTTTTTACATAGAACCCAAAAGGGTTTTACCTGGAACCAAAGGGGTTCTATGAGGACAGGCGAACCCTTTCAGGTTCTAAATAGCACCTTTTTTCTAATAGTGTATTTAAAGAAAGTCTACCAAAGTCTACCACCATCCAAGACAAAACACCTTCAGAATAATCCTCCGTATCACAAGCAATCCAGGCAGAGAGAAGTGCTTATAGGATAGAGGAAAGAGCCAGAGAGGCTATTGGCACCGTTGCCCTTTCCACTGATGAATGGGAGTCAGCCAGAAGTGAGATCAGACGATGAGACAAACAGATAAACCTGGAAGGAGAATACAGAAACAGAGACTGATCCTTTATTCCTAATCACAGTGCCCCTGTGACCACCCCAACCAATACCACCTCCAGCATCACAATAGGAGCAGACAGTAGGGTGAGCGATAGGAGGGCCTCCTGCCTCCGGGGCCATAGAGGCTGGCCACCTTATCTCCCCTATCAAACACCTCAGCACATCTCCCCTGAAGGCCTCCGATACGCTTGTGTCTGGAAACAGCCTCCTCATTGTAACTATTCAACCCTCGATTGTTTAGCAATTTGTGCCCAATGAGACAGAACCATGATACCATCTCCAGTCTAGTGTGATCGGATTGACAGTAATTGAAAAGGGACACTCCCACAAACAGGCTCTGTTGTTTGCTGGGTTTACAAATCAACTTTTTGGTCACAGGATTTTCATTCATCATGGTCACAATGACAGTCCCATCACCTAAACTTTGTTTGTTTGTTTATTGACCTTGTTTGTTTACATTTACGTCCTCAACCTTCAGAGTAAGAGTTAAATGAGTGTAAGGTAAAGGCTAGATTCTGTTGATTTAAATTTTATGACATTTTTCCTGTTCGGAGAACTGAAATGTGCTTGGAGAGCCGGCATCGACAGGCTGCCACCCGTGGAGAGATTGTTACAAGGGAGAAGTGGCACTGACTTGGCCATGTCTTTTGACTATACTGCTCTGTTGAGGTTACAGGTGGAGTTAGAGTCGTCTGGCAGTATCGCGCTTTTTAGAACCCCAGTCTGACTCAAATGCCAAATCACTCACCTCTGCTCATTAGGCAGCAGAGGACAATGTCAACACTACTGTATATTCTCTGGTAAAACGGCTAGGCACTAGGGCACTTCCATGGTAACAGAGCGATGCTGAGACTCAGATTTTTCTCTTTGAAATGTATGTCAATCACAAAACAATGATTGCAAAGTTAAACAAACCATACAAATAGTGCTTCATTTGTATATCGGGAGGTGCCGGAACAAAAAGTGAGCATGAGAGTGGTGTGACCTGGGGAGTTCTGAGGTAGCGGGGTGTATGAGAAGATAAATCACCTTTGTAATAAAGCATTACATGCATATCATGGCATTTGCGTAGTGGCATACAGCAGTAGAGTTGAGGCATATATGGGGAACATCTTCAGTAGCCTAGGATCCCGGAAGAATGTTGTGGCCTTTAATAAACACATTTCATACAATTCTACGTAATTTTACATGACTGGAGACTTTGGCAGAATCCCTTTTAATACCACACAAATGATCGAAATGGCAGGCTACTTTGACACAGACAATCAATAAAATGAGATCAATAAAAAACGACCTTGACTTGAATACATCAATAGCCTAGGCCTCGGTGTGTGGAGACATATCGTATTGTACAATATGAGGAGGAAATTATAGTCCTAAAATGCTTTCCAGTTTCACTGATTCACCCAATGATGTGCAGCTCACTCGCCGGTGATGGCGAATGCGTTCATGACAAAGGCCTATCTCTCTCTTGTTTTACTTTGTAAAACTATATTTGGAAGTTAATCAAATATTTTGGTAGCCTACAGCATGCGGATTAGAGTCCTCTGTTTTCAGCGGGAGCTTTCCAACCTGGGTTTTCCCGCGATTTGAAATACTGTGAAAGGCCTGTATTGTCTGCATGTTGTTCACTGACAGATTTGTGATCCCCACTGTAGGCTATGCCTTAATATTGGGCTACATACAATCCACATCTAGGCTTTAAAAAAAGAAGCTATTGATCCTCTGTCACTAAATGATAAGCCTTCTCATGCTGTGATAGGCTATTCTGAATTATTTAATTTATTTCTGAACAATCAGCATTAATTCTATAACTTTGGCAAATGTATTTCAATTTCTAGGGGAGCTGCAGCTCCATCCCACAAAAACAGGCTGAGATTTCAGGCGGTCTTTTCAATCTTTTTTCCGACCTCATAGTGTAGAAATATACACTGCTCAAAAATATAAAGGGAACACTAAAATAACACATCCTAGATCTGAATGAATGAAATACTCTAATTAAATACTTTTTTCTTACATAGTTGAATTTGCTGACAACAAAATCAATGGAAATCAAATTTATCAACCCATGGAGGTCTGGTTTTGGAGTCACACTCAAAATTAAAGTGGAAAACCACACTACAGGCTGACCTGTGGACGTCGGGCCCTCATACCACCCTCATGGAGTCTGTTTCTGACCATTTGAGCAGACACATGCACATTTGTGGCCTGTTGGAGGTCATTTTGCAGGGCTCTGGCAGTGCTCCTTCTGCTCCTCCTTGCACAAAGGCGGAGGTAGAGGTCCTGCTGCTGGGTTGTTGCCCTCCTACGGCCTCCTCCACGTCTCCTGATGTACTGGCCTGTCTCCTGGTAGCGCCTCCATGCTCTGGACACTACGCTGACAGACACAGCAAACCTTCTTGCCACATCTCGCATTGATGTGCCATCCTGGATGAGCTGCACTACCTGAGCCACTGGTGTGGGTTGTAGACTCTGTCTCATGCTACCACTAGAGTGAAAGCACCGCCAGCATTCAAAAGTGACCAAAACCTCAGCCAGGAAGCATAGGAACTGAGAAGTGGTCTGTGGTCCCCACCGGCAGAACCACTCCTTTATTGGGGGTGTCTTGCTAAATGCCTATAATTTCCACCTGTTGTCTATTCCATTTGCACAACAGCATGTGAAATATATTGTCAATCAGTTGCTTCCTAAGTGGACAGTTTGATTTCACAGAAGTGTGATTGACTTGGAGTTACATTGTGTTGTTTAATTGTTCCCTTTATTTTTTTGAGTAGTGTATATACAACACAGGAAAATCTCATTTTTCACCACACTGGGCCTTCAAAGTACTCCTTGTGCATAGAGTTGTTTGGTTTGTTTAACATAGTTTCATCTCATCGCCACTCATGTCCCTCAGTTTCAGTCAGAACAAAACCCATCTCACAACCTCTACATAGGTTGAAGTGAACTGGCATTGTTCAGTACATGGCATACAAAGACCTCTTCTCTACCTTTAAGTTCAGAGTCAAGCTTCTCAGTGCAGAAAGGCTGCAGAGACGAGGCACCCCTCGTGATTCAACCGAATTCCACTGAATATTGTGAATGAGGAACAACCAAGCTCCCTACCTCTCATGGAGGAGTCAACAGGTCATGGACCCCTGTGGTACACAAAAGATGACAGAATAACCTCTCTGGATAGCATTTTACAAGGCCTTCTAAATGTTTCATACACTGGACATGGAATTGTGCCTTCGATAAATGCTAGAGCTGGTGAATTGTGGGCTACTTGTGGGAGTTGCTCTCTCCACCTTCGCATGCCCTCCTCTATTGCCCGGGTGTGTGTTTACTGCTTGCAGTGGAGTCCTCATTCACAGGCCCAGAAGGTGTGGAGCTGCGTCCAAGCTCCAGATGGTTTAGAGACACAGGTGCTCCAGCTGGCTGGCCAGTTTCAGGTGTTTTAGCCCCAGCCAGATTGATTCTCTTCGGTCTGGGCGGTAGTATAGAGGCCAGGCATGGGTCCATCCTGGCTGGATGGCTCGCTGGCTGGATAGCTGGCTGGCTGGCTGGCTGGCTAGATGACTGGTTGGCTGGATAGCTGGCTGGCTGGCTGGATAGCTGGCTGGCTGGCTAGATGGCTGGCTGTCTGGATAGCTGATTGGATGGCTGGTTGGCTGGCCAGCCAAACACAGAGGGAGATATCTGGGTTGGTCAGTCCAGCAGGGAGGGAGCATACTGCTGGCAGGGAAAAAAGAAGAGAGGAGAGCTGGCCACAGATCAAACAGAGATGTCAACATGCATGAGGAAGAATTGCAAACACATGCTGAACACAGAAATAACTTCTCCCTTGGACTCACAGAAATGCACACAGGCACCCACACATGACCCCCTGCCCGAATGCCCGCACGTACACTCTCTATGCTCTCTTACACATACCCTACGGTACAAACCCACATACCTAGCCACAAGTCACGCAAGAGACCAGGTGCTTTCTTCCTCTGTCTAATATCAGCTTTCCTGAGAATTCATATTGCCGTATTGATTTCCTCCAGAGGTGACATTTACAGCTGGCTCTGCCAAGTGGCTCTACTCTGCTCACCGCCTCCGGCCCTCATCAATGGAGTCACTCCTTTAATCACACTGCTGCCCTGTCACACCCGCTGGACACCTACAATAATGGGACTGCCACTCTGCAGCCCAGCCACTCATTCAGCCGAATGGAACAGGCCAACCCTACCTGATCATTACCAGCAGTGGGGCTGTCACTCTGTTGACCACTCATATAATGGGACCAGCCATCCTAGCTGTCATTAGTGGGGTCACACTCTAGCTACATACTCCTGTAACTATTTGTTCTGCCGTTGTGGTGATCCTCGTTCCCTTCACGCCCAATGTAACATTCCATGTGATCATTGGAAAAGGCGTTGGGCTAGTAATCGAAAGGTCGCTGGTTTGAATCCCAGAGTTGACAAAAATCTATTGATGTGCCCTTGAGCAAGGCACACTCTTAGAAAAAAGGGTTCTGTCCCCATAGGAGATCCCTTTTTGGTTCCAGGTATAGCACCTTTTTTTTCAAAGAGTGCACTTAACCCTCATTTCTCCTGTAAGTCACTCTGGATAAAATGTGTAAATGTGTCAATGTAAAAGCAAAATGCATAGATTTTATTTCCTTGCTGCACAAATACAACTCACAAAATAAGTGTTTATCAATAGGTTTCAGTGTTTACTTTTTCACTGCAAAAAATCCATAGGACACAAAGGACCTCTTCCTCATCTGAGTGTGGTCCCTGTTATTGATTGTATAGAATATGGCACTATACTACGCTAACAGAGAGCGCAGTCTTTCTCTATTCTACAGCTCTGTTCTCTGGGACCAGGGAGGGATGCTGTGTAGTGTGCGCTCTCATAAAGATTTACTGTATTACTTGTCTTTCAGTGCCAGCTGTACACTCAGATAGTCGTCCTTACAGGAGGGCGATGTAATGCATTCAATGAAGGCCTTGTATACATGTGATTTATTGGCTTGCCCCAACACTTAAATGTTACACCCCTGCCCTAGCTGCAACTATGCCCAGGCATTTATGATGTTGTAGAACACTCGTAATATACTGTAGACCTTACAGTAGGTTCATGTTGCACAGTAACAGTGTATTTTGTGATGTACTGGAGATGAATTGAATACCCTTTTGCATCTGTGGGTTCTGGGTAATCCCCGGATCAGACTGAACCATGGAAACTATCTTGAGTGAGTGAGTTTCTCTCTCTACATGTACTGTACATCCATTTCGAAATATTGCTGCGTTTTCATTTT
Organism: Oncorhynchus nerka; assembly: GCF_034236695.1. Taxonomy (NCBI): domain Eukaryota; kingdom Metazoa; phylum Chordata; class Actinopteri; order Salmoniformes; family Salmonidae; genus Oncorhynchus; species Oncorhynchus nerka. The sequence goes on from NC_088404.1 coordinate 41,706,486, forward strand.
GCGGCATTAGTGATGAGTGAATATGCATGAAATCTGTGCTTGCCCCTGATAAAAGTGTCAACTCAGAGAATGGTGGCTGTTCGTGTCACCATCAGTGGCTCTGCTAATCCTGTCTCAGTGTGAGCGGGCCTCATATTGATAGAGAGCATCACATGTCACATTAGGCGTATTACCAGCAGGAGTTTTTGAGGGTAGACATGGATGAGGCTTGAAGCTCTCCAACTTACCCCGCCGCTCCCCCTCTAACAAATAACAAACTAACAAAACACATCCCTAATGATTTGTTGTTTAAGCCCATTATATGACTATTTCCACTAAGGCCTCAGAAAGCACACAAGCAAGGATATGATATTATTACATTATGTAAAACATTTGTATGCTCTCTCCACTTCTGTTTTCTCTCTACTGTTCTACCCTTTCCGTCCAATCACTCTCCTTCTCTCCAGGGGTAAAAATAGATTGAATTTCTTCCCGGTGTGGGACCTCCTGTGTGTGCATTCACCCAAAACATCTAGCAACACTGGCCCTGTACATTCTGCCGCCCTATCCCCAGTAAACTAGAATAGTGTACACTAGGGCTGGGCGGTATACCGTGTTTTGCGATATACTGGTATTGATGCACGGACCAGTTTGGGTTTTTACTTTATCTTCTATAACGGTATTTGAATTTTTGGTTTGTTAAATGTGATACTCAGTGTGTAACGTCCATTTTTATAGTTTACTTTGTTACTTGAATCTCTCTCTCTCTCCACGCCGCTTTCCACACAGACCTAGCCCCGCCCCCTGTCACTCAAGGAGCGCATGTGTTGTTCCTCGACCACGAGACACTTTCATACAGTCTGCAGGGTCAATGCAGCACATGCAAGATTGTTGATGACAATGATGCAGTTGTCACTTTGCTGCATTGATCAATATAAATCTACTAGCATTCTATAATTACACTATTAGCTTGTGTTTCTTACATCAGCAAACAGCTAGTTTGTCTTTTCTTAGGAAGTTGTTCCTAAATCTTGCTTGCTAGCTAGCTAATAAATGTACTCAGTAAGAGAAAGCGTAATTACCTATACAGCCTGATAATACCAGTGATGGTGTAGACCTGAATCAGCATGTTGTTTGTGCATCAGTATCTTCTAAATTAAAGAGGGATACGCAAAGCAAGAATATGTTAGCTACATGAAGTAGCTAAGAGAAAACATTCAATTTAGCCAAAGATTATAGGGTCCCCAAGGAAACACCTATCAACACTTTAGTTCCTACCCTGTCACAATAACTCCTCCCTGGCATTTTCATTAGTTGTCATGTCAAACAACACTGTATTCAAAGTGCCCACTATTATATTCTAACAATATAATAAGAATAGATATTCTATTTCCATGATTCCAACAGTTAACCCAAGTGTTTTGCTCTAAATCGCAATTCAAATTGCAACATTTGGTTAAAAATAAGGCCCAGATTGCTTGCCCATATCGTGCACCCTACGTGTCAATTTGGAAATGATCTCAGATGCAGAAATTGATGAAAATTATGCCTTTTGGGGGTTGAAGTTGAATTGAACAGTATAAAACAATCAGAATGGAGAAAGACCCATTGAAATCACTGAGAATATATGTGTTGCCACCCTAAGGTCACACACTACTCATAAAGCAAATTTAGAACACACAAAAAAACATAAAATACCGTCAAATACTTCATAGAGTCAGTTTTTTTTTTAAATACCGTGATAAAATATTTTGGCCATATCGCCCAACCAGGGCGTCGGCAGAACATAATAGCAGCCCAATTCATATGCCTATCCTTCAAATTAAACACAATTTTTACACATCTGGTTAGTAGGCTACATAATCAGTTAATATCAATAACATATCCTATTATCTGAAAATAACTATATTTTCAATCTGATTACACATATAAAATTGCCAATGCCTCTATTAAATTAGTTTTTTTTAAAGCTTGCAATGAAGAGAACATGACGGTCTGAAAAAGTATCAAAAGAAAGGTGAATAATGAAAATAGAAATTTCAGGGAAGAATGGACAGAGAAACCATATTTCTCCAATGCCAAACCAGAGTGTCTTGTTTGCAATGAAACGGTTGCTGTTCGCAAATAATTAAATATTAGTCCTCCTTATGAATCTAAAGCATGACACTTTCAAAAGTTACCTTTCAGTCTAGACAGAGGCTGAACGATGCAGACAAATTTAAGCTTCAACTGCTGGCTACTCGTCCGTTGCTTAACCCAACAACAGAAGTATTTCCCTAAAGTTGGATGGGTTTAAACATATTCTTTATTTCACCTTTATTTAACCAGGTAGGCCAGTTGAGAACAAGTTCTCATTTACAACTGGGACCTGGCCAAGATAAAGCAAAGCAGTGCGACACAAACAACAACACAGAGTTACACATGGAATAAACAAACATACAGTCAATAACACAATAGAGAATAGTCTATATACAGTGTGTGCAAATGGCGTGAGGAAGTAAGGCAATAAATAGGCCATAGTAGCGAAGTAATTACAATTTAGCAAATGAACACTGGAGTGATAGATGATGATGTGCAAGTAGAAATGCTGGTGTGCAAAAGAGCAAAAAAGTTAATAAAAACAATATGGGGATGAGGTAGGTAGATTGGATGGGCTATTTACAGATGGGCTGTGTACAGCTGCAGCGAATCTTAAGCTGCTCAGACAGCTGATGTTTAAGTTAGTGAGGGAGATATAAGTCTCCATCTTCAGCCTCATTGGCAGCAGAGAACTGGAAGGAAAGGCGCCCAAAGTAGGTGTTGGCTTTGGGGATGATCAGTGAGATATACCTTCTGGAGTGCGTGCTACGGGTGGGTGTTGTTATCGTGACCAGTGAGCTGAGATAAGGCGGAGCAGAAAAGCAAAAGCTCAATTAATAGGGATAGCAGAGTACATTCTTAATTTCCTCGAATATTGAAGGTCGCAGCTCAGCCTCAGATGGTCATAGAGATGAATCAATATGTCCCCATATGCATCAGTCACGTCTTTTGTGGGCATTTTAAAGCTTGTTTCTTGCATAAGGCATCAAAGAGTTAAGCATTGTTATAGAACGTTCTATATTATCTGGATACTTTTCATTGATTTATTTCAAAATATAGTGGTGACAAATCTATGGATAGCATAATTGTGTCTGTCATACAGGAAGGCCTACCTCTTATTTATTCGAACAGGAAGAAATAGGCTCCAACAAAGCCGTTCTGTTGTGAGTGAAGTCGAATGAAAATACTGTAAATTGTTTAAATGAATGTCTTTCAGCACCATTTGCTGTCCATCTCTGTTTGATTATGCCGCAGCTGCTCCAAAGCTGATGTCACTTTCTCCTGCTTCTCTCTCCTCATTTTTTATTTTTTTTATTTAATATTGAAGATATATTGTGGCTTCAATCAATGTAATTGTCTGCATAATTTCCAAGCCCTCAAATATATATATTTTTGTAAATACAGTATATATATGGGCTACAGAACAATGTCATGGGGTACTACTCTTTCTACCGTAGGCTACTGTACATTATTTATGGTAAATTCATTTGATGGGGCGTTGGTAGAGCGCTGCAGCTCTGCGTTTCTGCAACAGTACCCTGGAGAGGCACGCTGGGCCTGGACAAGCTAAATATTTTGCACCCCTGCCTTTGGCAAAGTGGGCACTGCTCATCATAGGCCGGCATCAGTGCTCACCTATATATCCCTAATGCCACTGAGTGCGTTATCATTGTTTTGTGGCAGAATAATGTGAGGTATGTTTTGTTGTTGGTGTGTCTTGGGCAGTTTAGCTCGGGAAATTCCGCCCTCGTCAAACTGCCCCAAATATTGTCAAAGACTCCAGTCACCCAAGTTTTCTCTGCTACTGCATGGCAAGCGGTACCGGAGTTCCAAGTCTAGGTCCAAAAGGCTCCTTAACAGCTTCTACCCCAATCCATGAGACTGCTGAACAATTAATCAAATGGCCACCTGGACTATTTGCATTAACACCCTTCACCATTGTTTCTACACTGCTGCTAGTCGCTGTTTATTATCTATGCAGTCACTTTACCCCTACCTACATGTACAAATGACCTCGACTAACCTGTACCCCGCACATTGACTTGGTATAGGTAAACCCTGTATCTAGCCTCATTATTATAGCCTCACTCGGGCTCCCGAGTGGCACATCAGTCTAAGGCACCGCTTCTCAGTGCGAGAGGGGTCACTACAGACCCTGGTTAGATTCCAGGCTGTATCACAACCGGCCGTGATTGGGAGTCCCATAGGGCGGCTCACAATTGGCCCAGCGTCGTCCTGGTTAGGGTTTGGCCCGGGTTAGGCCGTCATTGTAAATCTTAACGGTCTCGGTTTGGACCTTGTCAAAATGTCGGTGTTTTCATCAAACCACATCGCATTTTGGAGCATAGGCTATACCACCCGTTTTCATGTCCAATTAATTATTTTTCATGTTTCTGACTTGCGGTAATGATAAATAATGGTCTAATAGCCTACAGTTTTCTAGACATTTTGTTTTAATTATTGTAATTGGCTCATGTTTTACCGGTACGGCGTACCCCCACTATTTATGGATGCCGTAGCAGACCGCCTTTCTTTCACCTTGCTTCTCTCACTCTGTTAGTCACATGTAAAAGAAAGACCCTTTCAGTGATGTAGCTTGGAAATAATATTTTGTATGTTGACATCATGTTGTGTTTGTTCACCAAAGATCCTTTGTTGAGTGTCCAGTAATCCTTCCATGTTGTGTTCTGCTGTGTAGAAGTCCTGCTGAGCCAATCACAGCAAAACAATGCTGTCTTCACACAGACATAAAAAGCATGATATGGAAGATGAAATGTGAACAAATCAATTATTTTCTCCACTGCCCGTGCCAGGAGACAACTTACTGCAGGCCCATGGGATGTGTATGTGGTGACAGATTCAGTGTGTGATTGTTAGGCTTGGGTGGTATCTAGATTGTCATACCCAGGGTTCGTACAAGGTGCTTAAAGTACTTGAATTTGGCACTCTGATATTCAAGTACTGGAATACCTTCAAAACCAGACATTTTCTCAAGTTGGTACTTGAAAGTACTTGAAATAAAATGAGAGGAGATCAGAAAATGATCAAATATGTTAATATGAAAAATATTAGAAAAATGGATTGGTCCTCCGAATTAATTTCTCTGATTGCCAGGCGAGCTCACCAATTCCACCCACACTGCCACTCAGCCAGGCAGGTACAGAACTGTCTGAGTAATTCACCTTTTATTTTTTTAATTATCGTTTGGCCACTTTTTATTACGTTCTCAGCGTCGATCAACGCTCAGAAGGCTTCTTGATCTGAGTTCTAATCGCACCTACCTCTGCAAACAAGTGAAATCATGAGTGATTCATGTATGCTCATTATTGTTCACCTGCTCCCCCGGATTGGCCTTGTTAGCAACACCACAGATAGAACAATGAGGCAGATATTTCACAGGAAGTATAAATGTGAAGCATCCGGTTGCCGTTTCCACTCACTACCAAACATAGAGGTGAAAGGAAGCCCAGTGGCTGGCAGTGGGAGAAGATGGAGCGAGAGAGATTTTGGCCGACATTCTACTAATTTTCTCATTAACGAAATATTTGATCTCAATAGAGTTTTCTAAAATCTGCTACAATCAGAGTGGACTATGTTTTGTAGACTTGACTCTTTTCCAAAGTTGAAAAAAATAGCATTGTTTAGAAGGAGTGCGAAATGACTTATTGCACATGTGGACTTCATATGCAAATACATACTAGAATGTGTCGATAGGCTCTCGCTAGCTCGTGCTTGGCTCTGCCCTCCTCCTTGCTTGTTCTGCTCTCTAGGATTAATTTGCTTCCATTGGAAATGACAGGTTGTGGTCTATCTTGGGGTAGTTATAAAAATCTTTGGCAGCACATTCATTCACCACTCTGTCCAACGGGAAACTCTGTTTACGACATAGGCAGAGAGGTGAAACAAACTACCTCATCCCAGACCTACATTGGCAAGTAGCAGAGAGACGCCGCTGACAGTGGGAATTATTGTAAAAACCCTTGATTCCTGCCGTGTCAACAGACATCCCCAAACAAACCCCTCCGACTCTCGGGAGGATGAGTGTACAACTTGTAAATAGTCGCTGATATTTCAGTCAGGTGTCTAGCTAGCTAGGTAGCTCAAGGGCTCTGGCTATTAGCCAGGTAGCTAGCTATAACTAGATGGCTACAAGCAAGAAGTTCGAAGCTAACGTTTAACGTAGCCCGACCTCTGTAGGAGCAGTTGACTGAAATTAAGCTAGCTATAATCAAAATATGGGCTACTATATGTTCTCATAACAAAATACCTTTTCTATATAGAGAGTAATGAGACAGACAGTGGAGACACATTACACAGAGAAGAGGAAGCATTGAAGCAAGCAGGTAGGGAGGTTAGTAGTACAGTGGTTCCCAAACTTGGGGTCGGGGACCCATGTGGGGTTCCCTAACATGTAAATAGGGTCCCCTGAGAGAGTCTTTAATCTTATCAAAAACATTCTTAACTTGTTTCTCTTAAAATGGTGGCTGCTTTGCGTGATGTATTGTTGTCTCTACCTTTGTGCTGTGTTGTCAGGTGTTGCTGCCTTGCTATGTTGTTGTCTTAGATCTCTCTTTATCTAGTGTTGTGTTGTCTCTCTTGTCGTGATGTGTGTTTTGTCATATATATATATATATATATATATATATATTTTATCCCCGTCCCCGCAGGTGGCCTTTTGCCTTTTGGTAGGCCGTTATGGTAAATAAGAATTTCTTCTTAACTGACTTGCTTAGTTAAATACTGGTTAAATAAAATAAATAAACAATTCTTGCTCTTTGTGCTGTTGTCTGTGACCAATAATGTTTGTACCCTGTTTTGTGCTGCTACCATGTTGGTCTGCTGCCATGTTGTGTTGCTACCATGTTGTTGTCATGTTGTGTCACTACCATGCTGTGTTGTCATGTGTTGCTGACATGCTATGTTGTTGTCTTACAGCAGGTCTCTCTTTATGTAGTGTTGTGGTGTCTCTCTTTATGTAGTGTTGTGGTGTCTCTCTTTTATGTAGTGTTGTGATGTCTCTCTTTATGTAGTGTTGTGGTGTCTCTCTTTATGTAGTGTTGTGGTGTCTCTCTTTATGTAGTGTTGTGGTGTCTCTCTTTATGTAGTGTTGTGGTGTCTCTCTTGTTGTGATGTCTCTCTTTATGTAGTGTTGTGGTGTCTCTCTTTATGTAGTGTTGTGGTGTCTCTCTTTATGTTGTGGTGTCTCTCTTTATGTGTTTGTGGTGTCTCTCTTTATGTAGTGTAGTGTTGTGGTGTCTCTCTTTATGTAGTGTTGTGGTGTCTCTCTTTATGTAGTGTTGTGGTGTCTCTCTTTATGTAGTGTTGTGGTGTCTCTCTTTATGTAGTGTTGTGGTGTCTCTCTTTATGTAGTGTTGTGGTGTCTCTCTTTATGTAGTGTTGTGGTGTCTCTCTTTATGTAGTGTTGTCTCTCTTTGTGTCTCTCTTTATGTAGTGTTGTGGTGTCTCTCTTTATGTAGTGTTGTGGTGTCTCTCTTTATGTAGTGTTGTGGTGTCTCTCTTTATGTAGTGTTGTGGTGTCTCTCTTTTATGCAGTGTGTTGTGGTGTCTCTCTTTATGTAGTGTTGTGGTGTCTCTCTTTATGTAGTGTTGTGGTGTCTCTCTTTATGTAGTGTTGTGTCTCTCTTTATGTGTCTCTCTTTATGTAGTGTTGTGGTGTCTCTCTTTATGTGTTGTGGTGTCTCTCTTTATGTAGTGTTGTGGTGTCTCTCTTTATGTAGTGTTGTGGTGTCTCTCTTTATGTAGTGTTGTGGTGTCTCTCTTTATGTAGTGTTGTGGTGTCTCTCTTTATGTAGTGTTGTGGTGTCTCTCTTTGTAGTGTTGTGGTGTCTCTCTTTAGTGTTGTGGTGTCTCTCTTTATGTAGTGTTGTGGTGTCTCTCTTTTTATGTAGTGTTGTGGTGTCTCTCTTTATGTAGTGTTGTGGTGTCTCTCTTTATGTAGTGTTGTGATGTCTCTCTTTATGTAGTGTTGTGGTGTCTCTCTTTATGTAGTGTTGTGGTGTCTCTCTTTATGTAGTGTTGTGGTGTCTCTCTTTATGTAGTGTTGTGGTGTCTCTCTTTATGTAGTGTTGTGGTGTCTCTCTTTATGTAGTGTTGTGGTGTCTCTCTTTATGTAGTGTTGTGGTGTCTCTCTTTATGTAGTGTTGTGGTGTCTCTCTTTATGTAGTGTTGTGGTGTCTCTCTTTATGTAGTGTTGTGGTGTCTCTCTTTATGTAGTGTTGTGGTGTCTCTCTTTATGTAGTGTTGTGGTGTCTCTCTTGTTGTGATGTGTTTTGTCCTATATTTTTATTTAATTTATTTGTATTTTTAAATCTCAGCCCCCGTCCCTGCAGGAGGCCTTTTGCCTTTTGGTAGGCTGTCTTTGTAAATACGAATTTGTTCTTAACAGACTTGCCTCGTTAAATATTGGTTAAATAAAAAAATATGAAGGGCCTTTTACACTGTCAAATTTCACTTTAAAGTCATTATGGGTTGGGACAGCCTGTGGGACCTAAAGTTTTGTGAAATATTAAGACAATTTAAATATGAAGACTATTAGGTACACTGAACAAAAATATGAACGCAACATGAAACAATTTCAAAGATTTTACTGAGTTACAATTCAAATAAGAAAATCAGTCAACATCGTCAGTCCTGACTTACCACTCATGTATGTAGCAAATAAGTTGTGAAACACTTATTATTGAGTAGAACTTATAAGTATTTTTTTTCATGAGGTTGTGGCAATATGTTGTGTTGGCGACTAGAAACAATTGCATAATAGGAACTAATGCAAATTGAAAGTTCTTCAAAATAAACATTAGTGCTTGAAAGATTTGACTTGCCACTGTGTGTGTGAATCCTGCATACCTTCATACTGACCTTGTGCCATTCCAGGATATTCTGTAATACCGACACTGTACACAAGGGATGCTATTTTTAAACTAAAAAATGCTACTCACAGTTTGCTGCACACACACAACAAATATTAGACAGCAATGCTGTTGATCCAGGAGGGGATTCTCTGCTGTTATCATGAGAAGCTTCATTTTGCAGGACGATAACCACTTCGATAACTAGCCACTAAATTAGCAATCCAACTGCAGAGCGTTTAGAACATTTTAGACAGTTAACTTAATAGTTATAAGATGTCTAGCTGGCAAACATATAGTTGTGAATTCCATACTGTAACTAGATCCCCTGGTGCTTGCTGCACTACAGTGAGTAACTCACAAGGCCCGGTCTCTCGTCGTTTTGTGCTTGTAAACAAACACCATGTAACTGGGGACTACCGGTAAGCTCTATGATAAAAAATGATGTGACAGGTGAAATGAAGAATGCAATCTGCTTTATCTCCTAACGTGTTGCACAAGTTGACTGCAGGTAAAAAAAATAATGTTTTAAGTAGCTACAAATATTCAAATTTATGAATAAAAATTAAGAAATAGTTTCAACTGTATTGATGGTATTGCAAAAACATGCCGTGGCTATTTGGAAATCCCCCTGTATAACGTTATATACGGTATACCGCACAAGCCTAGTGATTATCCGCTAGGCTAAGGCAGACAGCAGGTGGTTTCCACAGACAGAATGTGAGCTCCACACTTGCAGCATGACACCTCCACATGAAGGAAGGCCTGCAAAATAACGATGTGTCCCGCTTTCTTCCATCTCACTTCAAACACACACAGACACAGAGATTTACACACATATGGCTGCACATACACTCTCGAGATCTGTCAAACTCCTATTTCACATCTGCCTGCCCACTCTTATGTTCATGCATATTTTACATGTATTACTCTTTTATCCCATTCCCTAAGCCCACAGTACTTCCAAATCCACCCACTCCCACTTGCCCAGACACTCTAGGATGCACAAACGTTCCAATACATTCCTCTCAGCATGGTCACCCTGTCATAAAATACTCTACAGTTTTTCTTTAGCTTTCATATTTGAATACTAATTGAACACAGAGAGAGCAGGGGGCCAGGTAGTTCTCCACTGCAGCAGGCAGATGTGTAGTGACGATATGACCATTCTTCCTGTCTTTCACTGGAACGCCCTTTAAAATGGCGCCGTCGTAATGCTCAGACGAGACAATATGGCCACTGACTGTCTTCCAGCCTCCTAATGTTGTTGCCCTCCTGCTGTTCCAGATGTTCTTACTGTATTCTGTCTTATTTCCCTATAAATTGCTTTGATATTGTTTATCTATCCCCTGCCGAGGTTGAGCGGCAGTGACATTCTAAAGTGACAGTATAGGTTCTGCATGTCGCCAGGCCCTCGTCAGGCTCGGCTGTCCCATAAATGTGATTGAGTTCATGACTAACAAAGATTGTATCTATTCTGACAGTGGCCCCCAGATAGAATTGAATTAACAGTTTGACACCAGGAGGAAAGCACTTGTCCCTGGGGTATAGTGAATACTTAGCAGAGACATTACATCTAATGGGCTCTGTACCGGAGGACCTGCCAAACCCATATCATCCCCAGCATACTGTACTGTACACCTCATATCCATATTACTGTCCTGCTAAATGGTTAGCTAATGGTTGACAACCAGACCAAAACTACTATAAGTGTTTATGATTGACCCCCACCTCTAATAAGGATTTGTTACCAACCATCAATACCAGACATACAGTACAATCAGAGATCAGCCTAAGTGTTCTGCAGGAAGTCCTGTGCATATTCTCCAGCTGTGTAAGGCCGGGACGATACCAGTATTGCGATGCTCATTAGTATCGTGGCAAGGAAACAAAACACAAAGCGGATTTAACTTCTTTAGGAAAATCTCCATAATGTTGCAAACAAACATCATTATATTGTCATCTAGTCACATTTGTTTATTTTCCAAGCTATATCTCACAATATTTTACATACAGCAGGTTTTTAAAGGACCAAAGGGTTTGGTCTGCTTCGTGTTTTCTTTTTTTCCATGGAAAAAATATTGGTATCGTTACATCCCTACTGCTGTGCCATTACTGCATATTCTCCTAGCCACCCTGTGGCATCAGAAGACAGCATAATGATGACCTCTGGGATCCTCAGCTCCTGGATTAGCATATCTCCTCCCTTTTACATGATTATCAGGCTAATTTATTTTCATGAATCTACTTTATGTCATCAACAAACGGCATCCTATCCCATAATTATCACATCCATATCCCTGACCTGATGATGAGTGAGACAAAGCATCTATCTGTTTCTCCACATGGCTGGCTACCTTGAGCACTCTCTCTCTCTCTCTCTCCCCCCCTCCGGCCGGCCGGCCATTACAGTTTTGAGAAATGTCTTAATTGCATTGAACTTTTAGTTCAATAACAACAGAGAGGACCCAGCGACTGGAGTAGTGGATAAAGATGTCTCTGAAGAGGCTCTATTGATTCTAAAAGACATTTTCCTCTCTTGTTATAAATGACATTTAAAATGGGATGATTTCTTTTCTGTTTCACAATAGGTTATGTAGGCTACTGCGACAGGTAGCCTAGTGATTAGAGCATTGGGCCAGTAACTGAAAGGTAGGTGGTTTGAATACCCGAGCTGACAAGGTGAAAATCTGTCGATGTGCCCTTGAGCAAGGTACTTAACCCTACTTTGCTCCAGGGGTGTCGTACTACTATGGCTGACCCTGTAAAACAATTTCACTGCACCTATCTGGTGTATGTGACAATACAAATACATAATCAATACCAATAATATGCCCATTATGAGAAGAGGTATGTCGTGAATTTTCTAAACTCTTAGTACACAACTCCAAACTGGTAACACTCATATTCAAAACCTTTTATTGTGCATTCGTTTTCTTTGAAAACTTCTTTCACTACACAACCATTGATCCAAAATATAAGGTTATTGTGAAATACCATAAGAACATTGGTTTAATCACCAAAACACAACACAGTGATATCTTCTCCCTTTACCAATTTAACAACCAGTTAATCCAATAGCAAAAGAGTGCAAGATACATGTTTAAAAACTGCCCTTTGAATGCAATATGCTATAGTACTGTAAATTACACTACATTACACTGTTTTCACATTAGATAATACACTTGCACTGCATCTTTTACAATCATTGATGCAAAAAAATAAACGTATTGTTCAGATATAATTACAACATAGGTGTACTGTTATCAAATGAAAAAAAAATGAAACATAGTCTTGAGCATTTGGCCATAGGTTCTCATCGACATCGCTCTAAATGTCTTCATTGTTCATGCACCTGGGGAAAAACCTCTGGGTCAGCAGAAGCTGGTGGGAGGAGCTATAGGGAGCTATAGGAGGGCAGGTTCATTGTAACGACTGGAATGGCATCAATGGAATCGTGCCAAACGCCATAGAAATAGAATCAATAGAACAGGTTTGGAAGCTCTAACCCTGGCAATTTGACTGGTAAACTCATAGATGTGGTAAAGAGGTCATTGGAAGGCAGATCATGAGGGATAGAAGAAGGACGCCGGATTGGTGCAAATACAACAAATCTGATGTAACAAAGTGGATATTTGTCAAATCCCTTATGATTGATTGATTGTAAAGCCACATGCTTCCCATCTGAAACAGTTCAGAACAGTTTGTACAGATATTCTGACCTCATTTTGTGAAATGTTTGTTTGTTTTGGTGTTCGACAAGGGTTTCTTCGGCTGTTCGTGAAACACATTTTTTTTGGGGGGGGGGGGTGAGGCGAATTTCGGTAGCCGAAGTCAAATCAAATCAAAGTTTATTTGTCACGTGCGTCGAATACAACAGGTGTACCTTACAGTGAAATGCTTCCTTACAGGCTCTAACCAATAGTGCGGAGAAAAAAAAGTGTGTGTGTGTGTGTGTGTGTGTGTGTGTAGGTAAGTAAATAAATAAAACAACAGTAAAAAGACATTTGAAAATAAGAGTAGCAAGGCTTTATACAGACACCTGTTAGTCAGGCTTATTGAGGTAGTATGTACATGTAGGTATGGTTAAAGTGACTATCCGTATATGATGAACAGAGAGTAGCAGTAGCGTAAAAAGAGGGGTTGGCGGGTGGTGGGACACGGCCCTTCGTCGGTGATTGGTCAACTGTAGGGGTGACGCGAGTTTCTTCTTCTACTCGATTCAGCCCAAAACTCAGTGTTCATTCAACATGGCAACTGATAACTTCGAGCATCTATTGACCGAGGAGGTACAAAAGTACCTTCACCTCTACAATTCTATCCATGCATTATATAAAGACCAGCATGTAAAGACCAATTCATGGAGGGACATTGTGGTGACGCTGGGGTCGGACCCAACCACTTTGTTGAAAAAGTGGGGTAGGGTTTGAGACCAATTCGTCAAGGCAAATAAAAGAACCCAGGGCCACAGTGGAGATGCCGGCTTCCCTAGCTTGTTCGGCACGTGAAGCATGGGATGACTGAAAGTAATTTACCGTATTCACCAGAGGATTAGGTATTTGGTTGTATATTAGTCGAGTAGCCATGTTTTCTAACAATAGATAGCCAGCTAGTGCTATCTACTTGGCTGGCTAGTGGCTAGCTAACTTAGAAGCATACCTGTGCAGAGAAAGCAAGCCGGCAAATTAAACTAGAGAGCTTTGCAACTTTTTGATCAAACATAATTTTGTTCAAGAAACAATATCATAAGCTTCCCACATTTTTAACACCGAAGGCAAAGTTTGGTAGCAAGGTCCAGCTAGCTAAAAAGTTGCAAATGTTTAAGCAGAGTTGAGTAGCTGCAGTAGGTCAAGCCTACTCAACTCTGCTCAAACATTTGCAACATTATAGCCTATTGTAGTCTCGGTTAATGCTGTTTGATATGATGTTCATTGATAGTTTGCGATGGTTTGGATGTGTACTATACAGTCCTCTACTTTTTTATTTTTCAAGGCACAAACACCAGCGAATGGAAACAGCATCCGTGTTTGTTCTCTGTGCCCCAGCACTGCCTGTACACCGGCCTCCGGCACTGCCTGTACACCGGCCCCCAGCACTGCCTGTACACCGGCCCCCAGCACATCCTCTGCCCCCAGCACTGCCTGTACACCGGCCCCCAGCACATCCTCTGCCCCCAGCACTGCCTGTACACCGGCCCCCAGCACATCCTCTGCCCCCAGCACTGCCTGTACACCGGCCCCCAGCACATCCTCTGCCCCCAGCACTGCCTGTACACCGGCCCCCAGCACATCTTCTGCCCCCAGCACTGCCTGTACACCGGCCCCCAGCACATCCTCTGCCCCCAGCACTGCCTGTACACCAGCCCCCAGCACATCCTCTGCCCCCAGCACTGCCTGTACACCGGCCCCCAGCACATCCTCTGCCCCCAGCACTGCCTGTACACCGGCCCCCAGCACATCCTCTGCCCCCAGCACTGCCTGTACACCGGCCCCCAGCACATCCTCTGCCCCCAGCACTGCCTGTACACCGGCCCCCAGCACATCCTCTGCCCCCAGTACTGACTGGTAATTGGCCTCGAGCCCATCTCCCACACTGAGCTGCAGTGCAGAATTGGAAACAGTTCTCCATGCAGGACCTGGGAAGCTCTATCCTGGGCCCACCTCCAAGACCTACTACACTGGCTTGCTCTTCACCAATAACACAGAGCAGCAGCAGTAGTAGCAGGGGTGTGAGGAGGAGGGAGAAAAGAGATGTAGACAGCCCTTATCACATCACAAAGGCAATGCAAATGATTGAAGACCGAACTCAAGATTTGTTCCAAAATATTAATATTGTACATAAATATTTGTATCTACACTGACACTTACATTTTATTCCATAGACATTTTTGTTGTTTACATGTCTGTTCTTAGCAGAGACTGTTGTACTATGGTTCATAAATATTTATATTGTTCATAAATATTTGTATCTACGCTCTGACACTTTAATTTTATTCCATAGACACTTTTGTTGTTCACATGTCTGTTCTCAGCAGACACTTTTGTATTGTGGTTTGCTTACAGAGCCCAGAAGCAAAAATAAAGGTATATTTTTGTATGCTGCAAAACCTGAATTTCGTCATCTAAATACAAGGTGTTTCAATGCATTCTATTTGAATATCAAGTGCTGACAATGTAAAGAGCTGTGTGCCACATACATATACAGGTTTTCTTCTATTGTGTGGTGTAGTTCAATCTAATCTAAATGACTGTAGACGTCATAGAATCAGGTTTCATTTCATTAACAATATTAAAACTCTACATTTTAGTACAAAGTACTTTGTTCACAGTGCACACATAAATAAATGTGAGTCTGTGTGCATCCATTAAGGGGTGTGTGTGTGAGCAGTCAAAACAAAGTCCTATTCTGCATGATTTGCTGGCCTTGGGTTGAGTTTTCCACTCCCAACCATGTCTTCCTGCCATGGCACACATCCAGGGGGGGAAAGGAAGAAGTCCATGAGCTTGTTTCCTGTTTTCCCTTGTAAGCTGTGTCGCTCTGGCACGAGAGAGTCTCCCTGGCTCTTGGAGATTGTTGTCCCCTGACACAACCCTCCTCCACTCTCCAGGTTGGTATTTTCCAGAAGGGAAGTACGTAATCTTGCTTTTGGCTGATGAACTTCATCCGTGGAGGAGGGGTAGTTGTGGAGGGCCACACATGCCTTCACAATGTCCTAAGCCTTTTCAGGGGTACACGTGATTGGACGACCAATAATCCAAATGTTTGCAGCCATGATGCTGAATCCATTCTCTATGACTCTTCGACAACGAGAGTGGCGGTAGTTGTAGGTACGGCCAGGTTCATTGAGATGGACACCTTTGAATGATCCCCTGTAGGAAAGGCTACAAAGTCATACTTCAGGGCAGGTCAAAGGGCTTTTCAAGACCTCCGATACAATACTGCACACCGTAGATTAATCAATTCTGTAGCTGCTCGCTACAGCCTGCTGTGAATTTCCAGAGGTAAGAACCCGAAGTGTCACGACAGTCTTTCAATAACATCAATTGGGGAACGCAGATTTGTTGGACCAGTATTGCATACACCCCATCCATTGTTCTTTCTCTGTGGAGTGGTCGCACTGACAATCTTATTTGTCTCCGTATCTCGCCTATTGTATGTGTTACTAGGTATATCAAATCTAGTAGATCCTGGGCAATTTGCACAACCTCCATTTTCTCGCAAGTGTCTCTGTGTGCACTATTTTATTTTTCCGCATGTTTTTTCCTTGTTTGGCTGTGTCGTCACTTCCTTGTTATGCCGTAGATGGCTATTCCCAGCTCATCGACCTCTACTGTCCCGGGGTAATGTTACCTCTTTCCCCCCTTTTTGTAGTTTTCCAAGCGACCGTCTTCGAATAAAATAAAGTTGTATGTGTCACATGCTTCGTAAACAATAGGTGTAGAATAACAGTGAAATGCTTGTTGTTAGTCTACACCTGTTGTTTACGATTGGCTAGCCGCCAACCAAACTGAAGCATGCTGATGCCTTAACAGGTCCACAATGCGTTTACTAAAGTCCAATTTTTATATATTTGTTTGTTTTCACTGGATTAACCCATTGACTCACAGCAAATTTCTTGTTTTCTGCTTGTTTTAGTCAATTACAAAACTACATTTAAGCAAAGTGCAATATGTCTAAAGAGGACTTTTTAGCATTGCCTTCTGCAGAGTGTTTTAACTGCTTACAAAACGTAATATTGTAAGGCTTCCCTCATGCCCATTTTCATGATGGTGCGAGCAGCCACATGAGTGACAACGACACAAATAAGCAGACTATACAGCTACAAGTAGTGAGTGGTGTTACAAACAGACTATACTAAACAAGTTTAATGTCTTACCTGTGAGGAAATGTTTTCCACTCACATAGGTACATGTAGCCTACTTGGACACCGGGTCCCCACACATTTCCCACGCCAAATAGCCTGAAGCCACAGGGCTCTTCTCGCAGGCTCTATTATCCTACGTGGGAGCATTATAATCCTTAGGTCCGGATTCTTGACCTGGTTACATGTACATTGAACAACACAGCAGCTTTTCGGCATGTTTTGTTATTTCTGTATAACAAAAAAACAACAATGAAGTTGGTTATTTTACACTGAGGGTAAATGGGAAAGAATGTTTGTTTTCCACAATTTTTTGGAGGGAATTCCTTATTATACATGAATATCGACTCAGACTGCTTGCTATTGAGATGCGATCACTTCCATAGATGCGGGAAAGAGGTAAATCGGGCTCGACCAAAACAATTGTATTGACATGGAAATGCGTGGGGGAAAGGGCCAATGGCAGATGGATAGATAGACATAGATTTATTTGACAATTTAAAACACAAAACAACCACACGTGGATAATGCAACAATCATAATCATCAACGACACAAAAAAAATTGAAAATGTACATTATTTCTATTGTGGTCCTACGGTTTTCGGCGCCGACAGAGATGGCCGCCGCGTTTCGCGTTCATAGGAAACCATGCAGTATTTTTTTTTTTACGTGTTATTTCTTACATTGTTACCCCAGGTAATCTTAGGTTTTATTACATACAGTCGGGAGGAACTATTGGATATAAGAGCAACGTCAACTCGTTGCAACGTCAACCAACATAACAACCAGGAATACAACTTTCCCGAAGCGGATCCTCTGTTTAGCCCACCACCCAGGACAATGGATCAGATCCCAGCCGGCGAACCAAAACAACGACGCCATAGAAGGGGCAGACGGAACGGTCTTCTGGTCAGGCTCCGTAGATGGGCACATCGCGCACCGCTCCCAAGCATACTTCTCGCCAATGTCCAGTCTCTAGACAACAAGGTAGATGAAATCCGAGCAAGCGTAGCATTCCAGAGAAACATAAGAGAGTGTAACGTTCTTTGCTTCACGGAAACATGGCTCACTCGAGACACGCAATCGGGGTCGGTACAGCCAGCTGGTTTCTTCACGCATCGCGCCGACAGAAACAAGCATCTTTCTGATAAGAAGAAGGGCGGAGGGGTACGCCTTATGATTAACGAGACATGGTGTGATCATAACAACATACAGGAACTCAAGTCCTTCTGTTCACCTGACTTGGAATTGCTCACAATCAAATGTCTACCACATTATCGACCAAGAGAATTCACTTCAATTATAATCACAGCCGCATATATTCCCCCCCAAGCAGACACATCGATGGCCCTGAACGAACTTCATTTGACTCTATGTAAACTGGAAATCACATATCCTGAGGCTGCATTCATTGTAGCTGGGGATTTTAAGGCTAATCTGAAAACAAGACTCCCTAAATTCTACCAGCATATCGATTGTGCAACCAGGGCTGGCAAAACCAGTTAGAATAACAAAAATTGTTATTCTAACTTCCGCAACGAATATAAGGCCCTCCCCCGCCCTCCTTTCGGAAAAGCTGACCACGCCTCCATTTTGTTCCTTCCAGCCTATAGACAGAAACTAAAACAGGAAGCTCCCGTGCTCAGGTCTGTTCAACGCTGGTCCGACCAATCTGATTCCACGCTTCAAGATTGTGGATTGATGGCAGCATTCGTGCCCAATCTGAAAGCGCGAACCACAGCTTTCAATCATGTCAAGGTGACCGAAAACATGACCAAATATAAACAGTGTAGCTAGGCAATCAAACAAGCTAAGCGTCAGTATAGAGACAAAGTAGAGTCGCAATTCAACGGCTCAGACACAAGAGGTATGTGGCAGGGTCTACAGTCAATCACAGATTACAAAAAGAAAACCAGCCCCGTCGCGGACCAGGATGTCTTGCTCCCAGACAGACTAAACAACTTCTTTGCTCGCTTTGAGGATAATACAGTGCCACAGATACGGCCCGCTACCAAAACGCAGCCGACGTGACTAAAACATTTAAACGTGTTAACCCTCGCAAGGCTGCAGGCCCAGACGGCATTCCCAGCCGCGTCCTCAGAGCATGCGCAGACCAGCTGGCTGGTGTGTTTACGGACATATTCAATCAATCCATCCTTATCCCAGTCTGCTGTTCCCACATGCTTCAAGAGGGCCACCATTGTTCCTGTTCCCAAGAAAGCTAAGGTAACTGAGCTAAACGACTACTGCCCCGTAGCACTCACTTCTTTCGTCATGAAGTGCTTTGAGAGACTAGTCAAGGACCATATCACCTCCACCCTACCTGACACCCTAGACCCACTCCAATTTGCTTACCGCCCCAATAGGTCCACAGACGACGCAATCGCAACCACACTGCACACTGCCCTAACCCATCTGGACAAGAGGAATACCTAAGTGAGAATGCTGTTCATCGACTACAGCTCGGCATTTAACACCACCCTGGGTCTCGACCCCGCCCTGTGCAACTGACTTTGACTACCACCACTGATTTCTGTACTCTAGCTATGGTAATCAGTTTAAACAAATGGGAGTTAGCATTTAGCAGTCACTTCTTCTAATCCTGAAATGTTATGCAGCAAAAACAGTCAAATACAGTGTGCATTTGGAAAGTATTCAGACCCCTTCTATCTTTCCACATTTTCTTACTTTACAGCCTTATTCTAAAATTGATTAAATACTTTTTTTGCTCATCAATTTACACACAATAGCCCATAATGACAAAGAAAAAACTGTTTTTGTGCAAATGTATAAAACAATTAATATTAAAATATACATTTACATAAGTATTCAGACCCTTTACTCAGTACTTTGTTAAAGCACCTTTGGCAGTGATTACATCCTTGAGTCTTCTTGGGTATGATGCTACAAGCTTATCACACCTGTATTTGGGGAGTTTCTCCCATTCTTCTCTGCAGATCCTCTCAAGCGCTGTCAGATTGGATGGGGAGCGTCGCTGCACAGTTTTTTTCTGGTCTCTACAGAGATGTTTGATTGTGTTTCAAGTCCGGGCTCTGGCTGGGCCACTCAAGTACATTCAGAGGCTTGGAAGGTAAACCTACGCCCTAGTCTGAGGTCCTGAGCGCTCTGGAGTAGGCTTTCATCAAGGATCTCTCTGTTTGCTCAGTTCATCTTTCCCTCGATCCTGACTAGTCTCCCAGTCGTTGCCGCTGAAAAACATCTCTGCAGTGTGATGGGATGATGCCAGGTTTCCACCAGAGGTGATGCTTGGCATTCAGACCAAAGAGTTCAATCTTGGTTTCATCAGACCAGAGAATCTTGAGTCCTTTAGGTGCCTTTTGGCACTCCAAGCGGACTGCCTTTTACTGAGGAGTGGCTTCTGTCTGGCCACTACCATAAAGGCCTGATTGGTGGAGTGCTGAAGAGCTGGTTGTCCTTCCAGCCGGTTCTCCCATCACCACAGAGGAACTCTGGAACTCTTACAGAGTGACCATTGGGTTCTTGGTCACCTCACTGATAAAATCCGTTCTCCTCCGATTGCTCAGTTTGGCCGGGCAGCCAGCTCTAGGAAGAGGCTTGGTGGTTACAAACGTTTTCCATTTAAGAATTATGGAGACCACTGTGTTCTTGGGGACCTTCAATGCTGCAGACATTTTTTCCAACCCTTCTCCAGATCTGTGCCTCGACACAATACTGTCTCGGAGCTCTACGGAAAGATCCTTCAATCTCATGGCTTAGTTTTTGCTCTGACATGCACTGTCAATTGTGGGACCTTATAGAGACAGATGTGTGCTCTTCCAAATCATGTCCAATCAATTGAATTTACCACAGGTGGACTCCAATCAAGTTGTAGAAACATCTCAATTTCCAAATGCACTGCATGTCTGCTGCAGTGGGACAAGAGAGAACCATGAGAAAACAAGTTTTGATCAGTCATGGAAATAGGAGTGCTAAAAACTGGCTCCCTATGGAGTTAAAAAGAAGATGGCGAACAAGCTATCGTATGAAGGAAAAATACTGGAGGTAGATGCAGGTACAGGTAACTAATACAAAAATCATATTGCGATATTGCCAAAACGATACGATATACCGTCAAAGGTAATATCCCGATACGTAACTGTATCGATTTTTGCCCCCATAACTATACATTAAGGTATTAGAGTACTGAACTGGCCAATGCAATTTGAGTTAAGCAGTTTCATGATATAAAAAAAGTAATGTGAGTAAAAGTAATGTGAGTAAAAGTAATGTGAGTAAAAGTAATGTGAGTAAAAGTAATGTGAGTAAGTAATATGAGCATTGCATTGTGAAAGACATTTGCTTTATGCACATGTATTGCCATGTGAAACATTTTTTTCTAGATGAAACACTAATTAAAGATACACTACAGCACAGTAGCCTAGTGGCAGCAGGGTAGCCTAGTGGTTAGAGTGTTGGATTAGTAACCAGAAGGTTACCAGTTCAAACCCCCCAGCTGACAAGGTACAAATCTGTCATTCTGTCCCTGAACAGGCAGTTAACCCACTGTTCCTAGGCCATCACTGAAAATAATTATTTGTTCTTAACTGACTTGCCTAGTTAAATAAAGGTCAAATAAATTTTAAAAAGATACACTACGCAGAAATCACTCTGACAATTCCTGATTGTTTTTAAATTCTATTAGTTTGCCTAATTTTAGTTTGTGACAAAACAAGCAGTCATTGTGTAGAGAGTCATTGTACCATCTAAACCGCTGTGAAATATCTTTTTCAAAACCAAAAATATTGTATTTTTTAGCTGTTTGAAGTTGGTGTACAATATCGAAAGTAAAAGACTCAAAAAATGAAACTTAAAAACGGGAAGCACAGAAATAGTGCATACTGTAGAACAGATCTACCGCATCATAGACTTGCTTCCAATGAGAATGAACGATCTACTGTATAACTCACATTTCTATGTGAATTTAGTCGGGTAGCCCAAAAAGTTACATATTGTAGCTGGTGAAAAAGTGACTGTGTGATTTTGTGTATTGTACTTGAAAACACCTGCCTTTTTGATTAACTGTTTTGAAGTTGTGAAAATGTACCACATATTTGTGATTGAAATAAACTGTAATAGTTTTCAGACTGCAATGTTAGTATTATTGTACAGTTTTGTTTAGGAGCTACCATCAGAAACTACCAATCATTTTGCACTGGGATGGTTGTCATGTCTGCCGCATGAAAAAATGTGAATAGAATCATTTGAATGACACCATGTCACTGCATGGGTGTGTGCAGGGATAATATTACATGACCCCTGTATGACCTCTCGTCTGAACAGTGATGAGATACAGTGACACCTTTTTAAATGATGCATGTGTCTTAGATAAGTCACAGAAGGTGAGAATGCTTGCTCCCTCTCTCCTTTGAGCAGGGGATTGATGGATGGATGAGAGAATGTGGGGTGAAAGAGTGATAATGGCAGGCGAGGGGACTGGGAGTGACAGGTGGATGGACTTGTAGGTGGGCCAGGACTGGCAGGCTACTGCCAAGCCTTCTGACGCCCCCTAGAGCCTCCCTCCACTGCTTTCCACTACCACCCATCCTGTCTGGCTGTCTGTCCCTGTTGTGGCCTCTCTCAGACAGATACTGTATACTAATACACAACTGTCCTGTCTGTGCTCCCTCTTAGCAGTACCCACTCTGCTCTCTGCCAAAGCACATAAAACCATGCTGATAGTCTGTAATTACCTTAAGAGTGAGGCTATGTTCTGTGAGGACAAAAACTGATCTGAACAGCTCTCTGCAGAAAGGAAATGCATTTTGTTTTGTCTTGTGTTTTGTATCATACTGCACAACAGCTGATAAAACACTGTGAAAGTGTGAAAAAAGTGTTATTTCCTGATAGTTGCTGGTTGAAAATATAATCTACACAAGACCTTCTAATTACACTTGTTGCATTCATACAGTTGAAGTCGGAAGTTTACATACACCTTAGCCAAATACATTTAAACTCAGTTTTCACAATTCCTGACATTTAATCCTAGTAAAAAATCCCTGTCTTAGGTCAGTTAGGATCACCACTTTATTTTAAGAATGTGAAATGTCAGAATAATAGTAGAGAGAATGATTTCTTTCAGCTTTTATTTCTTTCATCACATTGCCAGTGGGCCAGAAGTTTACATACACTCAATTAGTATTTGGTAGCATTGCCTTTAAATTGTTTAACTTGGGTCAAATGTTTTGGGCAGCCTTCCACAAGCTTCCCACAATAAGTTGGGTGAATTCTGGCCCATTCCTCCTGACAGAGCAGGTGTAACTGAGTCAGGTTTGTAGGCTTTTTCAGTTCTGCCCACAAATGTTCTATAGGGTTGAGGTCAGGGCTTTGGGATGGCCACTCCAATACCTTGACTTTGTTGTCCTTAAGCCATTTTGCCACAACTTTGGAAGTGTGCTTGGGGTCATTGTCCATTTGGAAGACCCATTTGCGACCAAGCTTCAACTTTCTGACTGATGTCTTGAGATGTTGCTTCAATATATCCACATAATTTTCTTCCCTCATGATGCCATCTATTTTGTGAAGTGCACCAGTCCCTCCTGCATCAAAGAACACCCACAACATGATGCTGCCACCCCCGTGCTTTATGGTTGGGATGGTGTTTTTCGGCTTGCAAGCCTCCCCCTTTTTCCTCCAAACATAAAGACGGTCATTATGGCCAAAAAGTTATATTTTTGTTTCATCAGACCAGAGGACATTTCTCCAAAAAGTATGATCTTTGTCCCCATGTGCAGTTGCAAATCGTAGTCTGGATTTTTTATGGCGGTTTTGGAGCAGTGACTTCTTCCTTGCTGAGCGGCCTTTCAGGTTATGTCGATATAGGACTTGTTTTACTGTGGATATAGATACTTTTGTACCTGTTTCTTCCAGCAACTTCACAAGGTCCTTTGCTGTAGTTCTGGGATTGATTTGCAGTATTCGCACCAAAGTACGTTAATCTCTAGGAGCCAGAGCGCTTCTCCTTCCTGAGCGCTATGACGGCTGCATGGTCCCATGGTGTTTATACTTGCATAATATTGTTTGTACAGATGAACGTGGTAACTTCAAGTGTTTGGAAATTGCTCCACTGGAATTGTGATACAGTGAATTATAAGTGAAATAATCTGTCTGTAAACAATTGTTGGAAAAATTACTTGTGTCACGCACAAAGTAGATGTCCTAACCGACTTGCCAAAGCTATAGTTTGTTAACAAGAAATTTGTGGAGTGGTTGATAAATGAGTTTTAATGATTCCAACCTAAGTGTATGTACAATTCCGACTTCAACTCTATATAAATGGCTACATTGGGCTTTAGTGCATTTCCCCAAAATTCTAAGATATTATGTTTTTCCACACCATAAAACATTCTTTGACCCAGTCTACCTTTGTGTGGCGGTTCTTTAAAAATGATGAATAAAGCATTTCTGGGAAAGAGCTTTTATGAGGATGAATAGGATGAAGCAGTCGACTAATGATATTCTAATTGTCATTAAAGAAGTGCATCAGAGAAGACGCAGCTGTTTTCCTGAGGTTTAACTTGTTGACTAAGTCTTGCTTTTTTCTTCTTTGTTGTCTCTCAGGTTGTCCAAATTGGAGCCCAGAAGGAGGGGGAGGAGGGATGTGTGCCTGGCTTCCAGGTGAAGGAGTACCAGGTGGAGTACAACGGAGGTTTCCAGAAGGACCATCCTCTCACACAAGGTGAGTGAGAGACCTGATACCTTCCTGACAAGGGGAAGATTAGGGGATGTCATGCAGGTGCACATAACTTCAGATACAAATGTCCTCAATCAAATAAAAGAAACAAAAACAAAAAAGGTTGTTTGTCACGTGTGGAATGGGTGACAGAGACGTGTGTGTAGGATACAACTAGTGTAAAACAGTACAGTGGAATGGGTGACAGAGACGTGTGTGTAGGATACAACTAGTGTAAAACAGTACAGTGGAATGGGTGACAGAGACAGACAGAGAGACAGACAGAGACGTGTGTGTAGGATACAACTAGTGTAAAACAGTACAGTGGAATGGGTGACAGAGACAGACAGAGAGACAGACAGAGACGTGTGTGTAGGATACAACTAGTGTAAAACAGTACAGTGGAATGGGTGACAGAGACAGACAGAGAGACAGACAGAGACGTGTGTGTAAGATACAACTAGTGTAAAACAGTACAGTGGAATGGGTGACAGAGACAGACAGAGAGACAGACAGAGAGACGTGTGTGTAGGATACAACTAGTGTAAAACAGTACAGTGGAATGGGTGACAGAGACAGACAGAGAGACAGACAGAGACGTGTGTGTAGGATACAACTAGTGTAAAACAGTACAGTGGAATGGGTGACAGAGACAGACAGAGAGACAGACAGAGAGACAGACAGAGACGTGTGTGTAGGATACAACTAGTGTAAAACAGTACAGTGGAATGGGTGACAGAGACAGACAGAGAGACAGACAGAGACATGTGTGTAGGATACAACTAGTGTAAAACAGTACAGTGGAATGGGTGACAGAGACAGACAGAGAGACAGACAGAATGAGACAGACAGAGACGTGTGTGTAGGATACAACTAGTGTAAAACAGTACAGTGGAATGGGTGACAGAGACAGACAGAGAGACAGACAGAAAACAGACAGTGGAATGGGTGACAGAGACAGACAGTGTGTAGGATACAACTAGTGTAAAACAGTACAGTGGAATGGGTGACAGAGACAGACAGAGAGACAGACAGAGACATGTGTGTAGGATACAACTAGTGTAAAACAGTACAGTGGAATGGGTGACAGAGACAGACAGAGAGACAGACAGAGAGACAGACAGAAACGTGTGTGTGACAGATACAGACTAGTGTAAAACAGTACAGTGGAATGGGTGACAGAGACAGACAGAGAGACAGACAGACAGAGACGTGTGTGTAGGATACAACTAGTGTAAAACAGTACAGTGGAATGGGTGACAGAGACAGACAGAGAGACAGACAGAGACGTGTGTGTAGGATACAACTAGTGTAAAACAGTACAGTGGAATGAAAACAGTACAGACAGAGACAGAGACAGACAGAGAGACAGACAGAGACGTGTGTGTAGGATACAACTAGTGTAAAACAGTACAGTGGAATGGGTGACAGAGACAAACAGAGAGACAGACAGAGACGTGTGTGTAGGATACAACAAGTGTAAAACAGTACAGTGGAATGGGTGACAGAGACAGACAGAGAGACAGACAGACAGACAGAGACGTGTGTGTAGGATACAACTAGTGTAAAACAGTACAGTGGAATGGGTGACAGAGACAGACATAGAGACAGACAGAGACGTGTGTGTAGGATACAACTAGTGTAAAACAGTACAGTGGAATGGGTGACAGAGACAGAGAGACAGACAGAGACAGACAGAAAACAGACAGTGGAATGGGTGACAGACAGAGACAGACAGAGACGTGTGTGTAGGATACAACTAGTGTAAAACAGTACAGTGGAATGGGTGACAGAGACAGACAGAGAGACAGACAGAGACAGAATGGGTGACGTGTGTGTAGGATACAACTAGTGTAAAACAGTACAGTGGAATGGGTGACAGAGACAGACAGAGAGACAGACAGAGACGTGTGTGTAGGATACAACTAGTGTAAAACAGTACAGTGGAATGGGTGACAGAGACAGACAGAGAGACAGACAGAGAGACAGACAGAGACGTGTGTGTAGGATACAACTAGTGTAAAACAGTACAGTGGAATGCTTACTTGCAAGATCTTTCCCAACAATGCAGTTTTCATTATCAAGGTAAGAAGAAATAATGTAAATACTTTTAAAAGTATATAAATGGAGCTGTATACCAGTACCATCATTTTAATGTGTAGGGATACTGGAGTATGGAGGTCAATACTGTATATACTGTACATGTAAGCAGGGATAAAAAAAAGTTGGACAAAGTGATTATTGAGATCTATCTTTCCTTCTCTGTAACACTCATGGACACACATGCACGCACGCAATTACTCACACTTACGCGCACACAGATTGTCATGCAAACTGTAGCTCAACAGTTGCTCATTGTGTGACTCCTAGTGTCAGGCAGTTTCCCCTAGGGTTGTAGAAGAGGTGAATCTGT
This sequence comes from Oncorhynchus nerka, assembly GCF_034236695.1. Taxonomy (NCBI): domain Eukaryota; kingdom Metazoa; phylum Chordata; class Actinopteri; order Salmoniformes; family Salmonidae; genus Oncorhynchus; species Oncorhynchus nerka. Next base: position 41,733,378 of record NC_088404.1, read on the forward strand.
GTGGGCTGGCTGTTATGTTCCAAACATTCAGTATAATTCATGCAAATTCATATTAAAAACAGGAAATAAAAGCAATGGCTTCCAAACACAACAACAACCAAATGTTGCTGGGCTTTATGAATTATTCTTCTTGATTGTGTGATGTTTACAAAAGCTTGCTAAGTGATCCTCACCCGCAGGCTTCCGTGGGTTGTGGTGGCTTTAACTGAGAAACACTCTGCTTTTGAGGGAAGAAACCACATCACAGGGACACAACCTGATTGATATGTTAACTGTTGCAGTAACATTAGAAATGTGTTCAGGTTGAACTAGCATTGTGATCCTCCCCAGTCAGTACCCCTAGAGTTATTTTACAGACTGGTACAATTAAAATCTCAGTGGATTTACAGTCAAACCCATAAAGATGGATTTGAGAGGAGAGTCAGTGAGTTCATGACCAAGGTCATTGCCATGGAGACAGCAGTTCCCTCACTCTATCCCTCACTCCAACAGCCACCGTCTCGTAACTGCCACAATTCAATGGTCTGCCGCTCCTCTGGGATCTGTAGTAATGTCTGCAACTCGTCTCCTGCTCCTCTGGGATTTCCAGTAATATCTGCTGACTAGCTTCCTGCTCCTCAGGGAAATGAGGTATGGCTGCTGGCTTGTCGTCTAGCTCCTCGGAGAGTGACAGGGATGTCAACAGGTTACACAGAAGCTGGCGTGTGAAGCGTTTCTTCGCAGCAGCAAGACAAGACTACAATAGTGAGAATGAGTCATTAAGGTTGAATTATTCTCTTTAGTGTGTTGTGTATGTACATTACATGAAGTCATAGCTTGACATTTCATTCATGAATGAAAGGCCATGGTTTATATTGGCATTTGACTATAGAACCAACTTCTGAAGTGGCACTGCTGAGGGGGTGCTGCTTTTTAAGTAGAAAATAACATATTTTATATCCTCTACCGTAAAATGACAACTCTTCGCCCAAGTTCTCTTTTAATCTTTTTATTTCATTGTGTTTGTTTCGGAGAAGCATTTTGTCATCTTGAGGCCCAGCAATCCGGGCACGGTGAGACAGAGCTCAGTTCTGCTTTAGTGCATTGCTCTGGGACAACAGTGCACTTCCATTACCTTGAAAATGCTACTGTCAGCAGAAACACAACACACCATGGGGGGTTAACTCACATACATTCCCTCACACACACACACACACACACTTCAACACGTGTAGATAGTCTACTTAACCACACACCTTCCCCCGAGACACACACCCACAAACTCAAAAGTGTCTGCCCGATGAAGAGAAGCTGTGAGACACAGGTTTCTCTCATCTACAGGATCTTCTAGACCTGTTGGATGAGATGAAATATTACTGAACTAGTGTTAATAAGAAGATAAAAAGATCCGGAACGTATGCTGGGCCATAAGCCTGCATACAGCAAGGACAGGGAAGCAGTCAGATGGGCTATAGTAGACACGGCAGAGCAGACAGAGCTCCTGCATAGAGCTGTGCAGAGAGAGCTGTGCAGAGAGAGCTGTGCAGGTAGGCGGTGCAGTGATGCTAGCGAGACACTGTGACTCAGCCTGGGTGTCAGAGGTTGCTGGCTCTGCAGGTGACACATGCAGATTTATGTAAATTGGCCCAGCACCACTCCTGGCCCTTCCCGTATTCAGGCAGGGTAGTCCGGTAATTACCAGGATAGGCGCGGTCTGGAGGGGGCCCTCACCTGTTTGGGAGGCCTAGGTCAAGGACATCCATCTCTCTAATGGGTGCTGGGAGAAAACAGGCAGCGACCAACAGACACGCATTCATGCTCACACTCAAGTACCATTACTTCCAAATGGACAGGACCTAATTGCATGAATAATTGATGGCAGAAATGCAAATAGAAATGCATAAGCAAATGTGCAGAAAGTAGTGGCATGAATAAAGATGAAGATATCCCTGCCCCTGTCCCGCCCTGCCCCTGTCCCTGCCCCTGTCCCCCTGCCCCTGCCCCCCCCCTGCCCCTGTCTCCAGGTGACTGATGAGATGATGATGAGCAATACTATTGTAAAGTGGCTGTTCCACTGGATGTCATAAGGTGAAAGCACCAATTTGTAAGTCGCTCTGGATAAGAGCGTCTGCTAAATGACTTAAATGTAAATGTAATGTAAATGCAATACATACATACACGAGCAGACGTCCTCGGAACAGTTCAATCTAAGATACTATAAAACACATTGTTCCAGACTCATTGTGCTTCTGGTATAGTAGGTAGCTCTGTCAGACTCTAAACTAGTTGGACACAAAAAAAGTCCACTGGCTTGAACCTAAATGACCTGACTGAAATGTTATGTGTGGCGAATTCTTTTTTTTTTTACTCATAGTTAACCTTTCCTCACCATCAGCTTGGTCTGAAAGGCAACACTCAAAATGTAAAAAAAAATGCTTTGAAATGGAAAAAGTAAGAGTTCATTTAATAGAATAGACTTTGAGTGCTTTCATATCAGCGACGTTGAGAGAAGTTCAATCAGGTGTGGTAGTTTTAGTGCCGGAGTTTTAGAGTTGGGCAGATTGGAAATGTATGTCTGTTTGGTAATGAATCAAATCAAAATTGAGTTCAATTTGTGAAAACCCAATGAAATTGATCCTGTAATCTCTTTAAGCACACTGCCACTAACTTACCATGACCTCCAGTATCACTAAGTCATTATACCTCGCTGAAATTAAATGTGACGGCACAAAACCAAACTGTATTCCGATACAGACCCCCACTACCAGGGGGGAATTAGTGTCACTTTCAAGCACATCACTAGAAAATCACAAACGAAAGGCAGTTTACATTTTCGACTTCTCAGCAATGAAACACACCAGGCAGCACTGCAATATAAATCACTTTGACTGAGCCAGAACTAAAGTTGGAGCCCAAAATTGCTTTGATAATGTAACTTTTTGCTCACCGGTTTATGTCTCATAGAGAAAAACAATGGAAGAGTGTATTGATTTGAGATGTATAGTGCATTCAGAAAGTAATCAGAACCCTTGACTTTTTCCTAATTTTGTTACGTTACAGCCTTATTCTAAAAAGTAATACATAGTTTTTTCCTCTCATCACTCTAAAAACAATACCCTATAATGAAGCAATTTTTGCAAAATGTATATAAAAAAACAAAAAAAAACTTAAATATCACATTTACATAAGCATTTAAACCCTTTACTCAGTACTTTGCTAAACACATTTGGCAGCGATTACAGCCTCAAGTCTTCTTGGGTATGATGCTACAAGCTTGGCACACCTGTATTGGGGATTTTCTCTCATTCTTCTCTGCAGATCCTGAAGCTCTGTCAGGTTGGATGGGGAGCGTTGCTGCACAGCTATTTTCAGGTATTTCAATCAGGTTCAAGTCCAGGCTCTGGCAGGGCCACTCAAGCTCATTCAGAGACTTGTCCCGAAGCCACTCCTGCGTTGTCTAGGCTGTGTGCTTAGGGTCGTTGTCCTGTTGGAAGGTGGATCTTCGCCCCAGTCTGAGCGCTCTGCAGCAGATTTTCATCAAGGATCTCTCTGTACTAGGTTCTGTTCATCTTTCCCTCAATCTTTACAAGTTTCTCCCAGTCCCTGCCGCTGAAAAACATTCCCACAGCATTATGCTGCCACCAGCATGCTTCACCGTAGAGACGGTGGTGCCAGGTTTCTTGCAGACGTGACGCTTGGCATTCAAGCCAAAGAGTTCAATCTTGGTTTCATCAGACCATACAATCTTGTTTCTCATTGTCTGAAAGTCATTTAGGTGCCTTTTGGCAAACTCCAAGCGGGCTGACATGTTCTTTTTACTGAGGAGTGGCTTCCATCTGGCCACTCTACCATAAAGGCCTGATTGGTGGAGTGCTGCAGAGATGGGTGTCCTTTTGAAAGGTTCTCCCATCTCCACAGAGGAACTCTGGAGCTCTGTTTAGTTTAGTTTAGTTTATTTTATTTTTACAGGGACAGTGCACATTAATCAACGTTTCAGTAAAAGTGCCGGTTTTAGCCAGCCGGCTAATTTTCAACCGCAGTCCCTGGGCAGGTTATTAAAAACAATTACAATATAGACAATAGCACCATAGAACAAGCAAGACATAGCAACATAGGACAAGCAAGACATAGCATACAGACAGAGCAACATAGAACAAAAAGCAGCAAGACAAAATTCATAAAAGCAACAAAGTGTTTCCACACCTCACAAAAGTGACCATCGGGTTCTTGGTCACCTCCCTAAGGAAGGCCCTTCACCCTTCTGATTACTCAGTTTGGCTGAGCGGCCAGCTCTAGGAAGAGTCTTGGTGGTTCCAAAGTTCTTCCATTTAAGAATGATGGAGGCCACTGTTTTCTTGGGGACATTCAATGCTGCAGATATTTTTTGGTACCCTTCCCCAGATCTGTGCCTCGACACAATGCTCTCTCGGAGCTATAGACAGGTGTGTGCCTTTCCAAATCATGTCCAATCAATTGGATAAACCACAGATGGACTCCAATCAAGTTATAGAAACATCTCAAGAATGACCAATGGAAACAGGATGCACCTGAGCTCAATTTCGAGTCTGAATACATATGTAAATAAGGTATTCTTGTTTTACATTTTTAATACATTTGCACAAAAATCTAAAAACCAGTTTTTGCTCTGCCATTATGTAGAGGGTGAAGGATTTTATTTTCATCCATTTTAGAATAAAGCTGTAACGTAAGAAAATATTGAAAAAGTGAAGGGGTCTGAATACTTTCCGAATGCGCTGTACCACACTTCCTTTACAAAACCCCCCACATGAGCTAGCTGTTTTCACATGTTGAGCTTAAATGTCACATGTGAAACCATATTTTCACGTGTATTACACACCTTTTCAAATATGAGGAGAAAAACATGTTTTCACTGCAGCTGACCAACTGGCAGGTGTCTTCACTGACATTTTCAACATGTCCTGATTGAGTCTGTAATACCAACATGTTTCAAGCAGACCACCATAGTCCCATAGACCACCATAGAATGCTATTCATTGACTACAGCTCACCGTTCAACACCATAGTACCCTCAAAGCTCATCACTAAGCTAAGGATCCTGGGACTAAACCCCACTCTCTGCAACTGGATCCTGGACTTCCTGATGGGCCGCCCCCAGGTGGTGAGGGTAGATAACAACACATCTGCCACACTGATCCTCAACACTGGAGCCCCCCAGGGGTGCGTGCTCAGTCCCCTCCTGTACTCCCTATTAACCCATGACTGCATGGCCAGGCAAGACTCAAACACCATCATTACGTTTGCAGACGACACAACAGTGGTAGGCATGATCACCGACAACGACGAGACAGCCTATAGGGAGGAGGTCAGAGACCTGGCCGGGTGGTGCCAGAATAGGGGAATAGGCATTGTCATGCCCTCTTCACAACTGTCTTGGTGTGTTTGGAATATGATAGTTTGTTGGTGATGTGGACACCAAAGAACTGAAGCTCTCGAACTGCTCCACTACAGCCCTGTCAAAGAGAATGGATGCATGCTCTTTCCTCCTTTTCCTGTAGTCCACAATCATATTGTTTGTTTTGATCACATTGAGGGAGAGGTTGTTGTCCTGGCACCACACTGCAAGGTCTCTGACCTCCTCCCAATAGGCTGTCTCATCGTTGATGGTGATCAGGCTCACCACTGTTGTGTCGTCGGCAAACTTAATGATGGTGTTGGAGTCGTGCCTGGCCATGCAATCATGGGTGAACAGGGATTACAGGAGTGGACATGATTGTGTTGAGGATCCAGCGTGGTGGATGTTTTGTTAAACCACCTTGGGGCGGCATGGAAGTCCAGGATCCAGTTGCAGAGGGAGGTGTTTAGTTCCAGTGTCCTTAGCTTAGTGATGAGCTTTGAGGGCACTATGGTGTTGAAAATGTTCTCACATGGTGTTCCTTTTGTCTAGGTGGGAAAGGGCGGTGTGGAGTGCAATAGAGTGTTTACGTCATTTGTGGATCTGTTGGGGCGGTATGCAAATTGGAGTGCGTCTAGTGTTTCTGGGATGTTTCTGGGATGATGGTGTTGATGTGAGCCATGTCTGAGTCATGTGAAACTTCACATGATTTCGAAAAACCATGTGTCTGCCTTGTGAAAACTTGTGAAAATGTCACTGAATTAAAAAAAGAAATGTTAAGGGTTACCATGGCATGTCATAAAGTTGTACTCATTGCTGCAACAGTACACATACTGTACAGTGCCTTCAGAAATGATTCATACCCCTTGACTTATTCCACATTTTGTTGTGTTACAGCCTAAATATAACATTTATAAAAATTTAAAACATCTCACCCATCTTCACACAATACCCCATAATTACAAAGTGAAAACATGTTTTTATTTTATTTTTGCTAAATGTATTGAAAATTAAATACAGAATTGTCTCATTTACTAGTCTTTGTGGTTGAGTCTGGGCTTGATATTCACTGCTCGACTGAGAGACAATTATCTGTGTGTGGGGTACAGAGATGAGGTAGTCATTCAAAATCATGTTAATCACTATTATTGCAGAGTGAGTCCATTGTACTTAGTATGTAACTTGTTAAGCAAATTGTTACTCCTGAACTTATTTAGGGTTGCCATAACAAAGGGTTTGAATACTTGACTCAATACATTTCAGCTTTTCATTTGTAATTAATTTGTTAAATAAATGTGAAAACATAATTCCACTTTAAATTTATGGATATTCTGTGTAGGCCAGTGACAAAAACTACATTTAACCTATTTTAAATACATGCTGTTGAGAAGTAAGTGGTATGAATTCTTTCTGAAGGTGCTGTAAAACTGTCTTGAACCTTCATTGGCAGTATTAAAGTAGGTAGGCCCACACCTCAGTTGGCATTATGGGGGACTGTTCCTATGCAGATTAGACAGTGGACTGAGGATAGAGGATTGAGCCCTCTCCTTATTGGCTCTGAGCCATGGCTTATTAAGTGTATTGAGCACATAAGTCCTCCTCTCTGGCAGGATCCCTGTGTTCACTGACTTTATCATCGAGACAATTTAAAAGTACTTGGAGTCTGATAAAACCGTGGGTAAAATCACTGGGGGGGGGCAATAGTACAACAACCTACAGTACCCGTCAAAAGTTTGGACACACCTGTTTATTCAAGTTTTTATTTTTACTATTTAGAATAATAGTGTAGACGTCAAAACTATGAAATAACACATGTAATAACCAAATAATAACCAATAACCAAAAAAGTGAACAAATCCAAATATATTTCCCTTTGTCTTGATGACCGCTTTGCAACTCTTGGCATTCTCTCAATCAGCATCACATGGAATGCTTTTCCAACAGTCTTGTAGGTGTTCCCACATATGCTGAGCACTTGTTGGCTGCTTTTCCTTCACTCTGTGGTCCAACTCATCCCAAACCATCTCAAATGGGTCGAGGTCATATAATCAGGTTCTGATTTATGTGTGTGTGCGCGTTCATGCAAGTAGAAAAACATGTTGTCTCACCCTGCTTGTACAGAAACGCCAATGTCATCCTCCTCTCTTTCATGTTGATGAAACGGTCTATCACTCTGTCATACAGTACACGCTTTTATTTTTTGTTGTCCTAGGCTACCTGACTAAAATACTTACTCGCTAGCCTAACTTCCATTCATGGGCAAAGTTAGGTAGTTAACATTGTCCTTCTACATCTAGCTGCATATTGAACTTCCATCCTTTCAGGCCAGGGGCACAACAATGTATGAATTAATGCTTGTGTCAGAATCGCTGTTATAGTCATTGTCCAGTGCGGAGAATTAAGTAAAACCACAAGTCCAAATTAATCTACATACATGGGTAATTTAGGAAAGGGCCAATTTTAGCTAGCTGGCTAGCTAGTTACCGGAGGACAATGACACAACATTTCAAGTTTCTGTCAATGGCATATTTTTTTATTTCACCTTTATTTAACCAGGTAGGCCAGTTGAGAACAAGTTCTCATTTACAACTGCAACCTGGCCAAGATAAAGCAAAGCAGTGTGACAAAAATAACAACACATAATTACACATGGAATAAACAAACGTAGAGTCAATAACACAATAGAAAAATCTATACACAGTGTCACGATCGTTATAAGGAGTGGACCAAAATGCAGCGTGGTATGTTTCCATCCTTTTATTTAGGAAGAGAAAACTCAAAGCACAAACAATAAAGCACAAACGAAATGTGATGCTACTGGTGTGCACACAGGCAACTATCTGTAGACATGATCCCACAAAGCACAATGAGGAAGTGGCTGCCTAAATATGATCCCCAATCAGAGACAACTATAAACAGCTGTCTTTGATTGGGAACCATACCAGGCCAACATAAACCATTAATCATCCTAGTCACTATCACGTCCCAACCAACAGAGAATAAACAGCTCTCTATGGTCAGGGCGTGACACACAGTGTGGGCAAATGTAGTAAGATTAGGGGGGTAAGGCAATAAATAGGCCATAGTGGCGAAATAATTACAATTTAGCATTAACACTGGAGTAATAGATGTGCAGATGATGATGTGCAAGTAGAGATACTGGGGTGTAAAAGAGCAAAAATAAATAACAATATGGGGATGAGATAGTTGGGGGGGCTATTTACAGATGGGCTGTGTACAGGTGCAGTGATCGGTAAGCTGCTCTGACAGCTGATGCTTAAAATTAGCGAGGGAGATATAAGTCTCCAGCTTCAGCGATTTTTGCAATTCGTTCCAGTCATTGGCAGCAGAGAACTTGAAGGAAAGGCTGCCAAAGGAGGAGTTGGCTTTGGGGATGACCGGTGAAATATACCTGCTGGAGCGCATGCTAAGGGTGGGTGTTGCTATGGTGACCAGTGAGCTGAGATAAGGCAAGGCTTTACCTAGCAAAGACTTATCGATGACCTGGAGCCAGTGGGTCTGGCAACAAATATGAAGCGAGGGCGAGCCAACGAGCGCATACAGGTCGCAGTGGTGGGTAGTATATGGGGCTTTGGTGACAAAACGGATGGCACTGTGACTACATCCAATTTGCTGAGTAGAGTGTTGGAGCCTATTTTGTAAATGACATCGCCGAAGTCGAGGATCGGTAGCATAATCAGTTTTACGAGGGTGTGTTTGGTAGCATGAGTGAAGGATTCTTTGTTGCGAAATAAGCCGGTTCTAGATTTAATTTTGGATTGGAGATGCTTAATGTGAGTCTGGAAGGAGAGTTTACAGTCTAACCAGATACCTAGGTATTTATAGTTGTCAGAACCGTCCAGAGTAGTGATGCTAGTCAGGCGGGCATGTGCGGGCATCGATCGGTTGAAGAGCATGCATTTAGTTTTAATAGCATTTAAGAGCAATTGGAGGCCACGGAAGGAGAGTTGTATGGCATTGAAGCTTGTCTGGAGGTTTGTTAAAACCTCTAGTGACTCCCCATCCCGCATGCGGGAGCGTAATCATCGACTGACACTAATTAGCATAACGCAACGGACATAATTATTCCTAGAAAATATTCCTATTCATGAAAATCACAAGTGAAATATATTGAGACACACCTTAGCCTTTTGTTAATCACCCTGTCATCACAGATTTTCAAAATATGCTTTACAGCCAAAGCTAGACAAGCATTTGTGTAAGTTTATCGATAGCCTAGCATAGCATTTTGTCCAGCTAGCAGCAGGTAACTTGGTCACGGAAATCAGAAAAGCAATCAAATTAAATCGTTTACCTTTGATGAGCTTCGGATGTTTTCACTCACGAGACTCCCAATTAGATAGCCAATGTTCCTTTTTTCCAAAAATATTATTTTTGTAGGCGAAATAGCTCCGTTTGTTCTTCACGCTGAGAAATCGCCTGGAAATTGCAGTCACGAAAACACCGAAAAATATTCCAAATTAGCTCCATAATATCGACAGAAACATGACAAACGTTGTTTATAATCAATCCTCAAGGTGTTTTTCAAACCTTTCAAATCTATTCGATAATATATCCACCGGGACAATTGGTTTTTCAGTAGGACCGATTGGAATAATGGCTACCTCTGTATTTTACGCGAGAATCACTCTGGGAGCCATCAGGTGACCAGTTGCGCAATGTAGCCGCTTACGGGTATTCTTCAACATAAATGCGTAAAACTACATCACAATGCTGTAGACACCTTGGGGAATACGGAGAAAAAGTAATCTGGTTAGCATCCATGAATACATTTTTTGGGGAAGCCTTGCTTCCCTTGGCATCCATGAATACATTTTTTTGGGAAGCCTTGCTTCCCTTGGAATCCACGAATACACTGCTGGTTTTAGATCAATTGAATGAATGGAATATGCTCTCATCCGTTTTATTTTTACTTCTGGAGACTCCACTACAAGATTTCTCAGTTTACAGGATAGTGCTCTGTCCTTGTGCTCCAGGCACACACTCACGTACACACTACAACACAGTCTCGGTAACATGCAGGGCCTGCGCCAGACCTAATCAGTTGGACAGGCATTTGATTTCTATAGGCAGGCCTGCTTTTTGTTATGGGATATCCTGTGTGCACGCGCTTGTTAATGGGTGTTATAAGGAAGACCAAAGGGCAGCTCGTGAGTTTCAAGTTTGGGGAAGCTTACAATTTATCCTATAATTTCTACCTATCTGCATGCTAGTTGTGTGCGTTTTTGTGGAACAGGTTCATTTCAATAATAATGTTTTAGTTTCTCAAAATTGTCACATGGTTATTTAGACAAATCTGAATTAAAATGATAAAAATCTAAAAGTTAAATGTCAACTAATTTAAGAGCACCAGACGTTGCCATATCAACACATTGTTAGCCTATACAGTGATAAAGAAATGACAGAAACTTACTAGGCCTACTGGTTACATATGTAATCTGGAATTGATCAAAATAAATCAAAGGGCAAACAATTCACACAATGAAACAATGAATGTGCAAGAATAGGTGGGAGACAGCTGAGTGCGTTTGGGAGAGCTGAGTGCATGCATTCTGGAGAGAGACGCCCATATCTTCCCACATACCCCTCCCCTTCCTGTTTCAACATTTAAAATTATACTCAAGACACATTACCTTCACACATTATCTGTCAGATTGTCACTGACAGCAGCAAATTTTTGGGCTACCGAGTGGCGCAGCGGTCTAAGGAACTGCATCTCAGTGCTAGAGGTGTCACTACAGACCCTGGTTCGATCCCAGGCGTACCTAGTTAAATAAAGTGAATAAGCAGCTAGGCATATTGCCACTCGAGCTGCACAAATTGCTGGCTTCCCACATAGGAATAGGCCTTTGCACTCACTTGTGATTTGAAACAATCCAAAGCAAAAACAATTTAAGAAGCTAATGATGTTCTGTGGCTGGGTCAAGCCCCCTGGTAAAGTATTTTGACTGGTTTTATTTAGACAGGAGTAATTATATAGTTTTGACAAAACATCAATTTACTTTAGGGGAAGCCAGCATCCATCCGAACAGTGCACTGTAAAATGTCTCTGCCTGAAACCAGAGATCTGTATTTGAGATGAGATGCCCATGTATCCATCCGCCCTAACAATGAGAGTTGTTGTCTCAAAGGTGGGAATGTAGACGATAAGCTGAGATCTGCACATTATGCCCATAGAAACGCATTGGGCTTATGCAGGACAGATTTTGGCGAGAGTGAGCCATCTTGCTTCGTCACTTCCTCTCTGCTGAAACTAGCGTGCGAAACAGCGCCACTCTGCTTTTCTGTATGTAACTCATGTATCTGATACTATCTGGCCATTTAAAGTATGACATGTCATACTCCTTTTGTCCTTTTGCATCAGATACATGGTCTACATATACGGAGACAGAGGGGCGCTGTTTCGCTCGGATGCTTTATCTGAGATTGATGTGTCTTTCTGTCAGCGCGCGTCTCGGTCAAATAAATGAGCGATATTTAAAAGATTTTATTTGGACAGGCAAGGAGGTACTGTATAGGGCCCGCCCATAACGCCAGCCCTGGTAGCATGTTCATGGAACGAGACACACACAAATTGAAGCTTTCAAGATATATTTGTTCATTTGATAAGCGCAGCCAATCTTGAGACCTGTTCACCCCCAACAAAATCCTCTATCATGTTGAATATTAAAGAGGAGATTTGCAATTTATATTCTGTCTGTTTTTCCTCTTCACAGAACTTCAACTGCATTCCCATACAGTTCATGTATGCTTTTCTGGTGCTACTGGAAGTAGGCGTTTTTCAGTAGTTCCTTTGCATTGCCTCATGCTGCATTTGTCAACATGAAGTTTGACTCGAAGGACCTTTAAAATAGGAGTGGTTTGTTACAAAGCCAACTGTTGCTTAAAAGTTTGCTTTGAAAATAGTCTATAAGACTCGATAAACCTACTGTCATAGTAGGCTTTAACATGGATCATATGTTCCACTCGTTTTTGAACTGTTAGTGTAACCTGAATAGCTGAACTCTCATACTGTTGCTCTACTTTCTAACTCTGGATGCGTTCTGTAGGCCGTGGGTGACTCGGGGACTGGGGTTCCCAGTGTTTTCTGCATGGCAGGATACATATCCAGATCATTCCACTCTCATGGTTGTAGTAATCGTGCTACATTAATCACATCCCTCTGTTTCAGCAGGACCCACAGCCTCTTTTCCGGTGTATTTTTAATTGACTATAAATCAGGTGTGCTTTTGACAAATGACGGTAATTACAGGGGAGGCCATTATGGTGTGAGGGAGTATTTCCCTCAGAAAAAAAGAGGTGTCGGCTGGGAATGATCCTGTTGTGTTTGAAGGGTATAACCAGGCCTGTCCCTCTCCCTACTGAGGCACACTGACCTACTGAGGCACACTGACCCGGAGCAGTACTGCTATGTGGGGCAGCATGTGATGGACTCTGCTGATGGAAGTTTGGGAGGGAGAGAGGAGAGAGGAAGCAGGAAGAGATGTACAATGTATACTATACTGTGGTGGAGAGGAAGCAGGGAAGTATTTTTCCACCTTCCTGCCAGGCTGCCACACCTGCAGCTAGCTGAGAGCTGGCACCATTGGCTGGTGAGAGATAAAGCCTGGAGTGCGTGTCCACAGAAGCATCCGGAGCATAGGGCCAACCATGCCAGCAACCACCACACAGTTGGCTACCATTTGATCTGCTCTGATCGGCTTTCTTTAGAAGAATCTGCAGTGATCGCCTTTCTCTTCTCTGCTCACTAACCTACTTACCAGACAAATTTACATTTCTGATGCAAATCGTCGTACATCTGCTAGGACTAACAAACAACATCCACATCAACACTCTGGGGAACAATAACCAAACATGTTTAATTCAAGGAGGATGTTCACCAATTAGTAACATGAGCTTTTTAATTGCAGCTTTGAATAAGTATTTAAAGTCTTGCAATTTCTGTGCATATACAAACTGTCACAATTACTAACCTCCTGTGTCCAGCGTTCTGCCTCTGTTCTGCTCCTGAAATTAATTCACGTTCAGAAGTCAGCTGGTGCTACAGAGTGTTCTCTACCCAAATATTTTACTACAGTAAAAACATGATACTCGTTATGTATTCCTGATGCATTTGGTTTGGATTAAAGTAGCTGTCATCTTTGTACGTAGCTTCACCACCATGTAAAAGCAAGGATTAAATCCATGCTGTGCCTGTGATACATTTTACAATTTAGTCATTTAGCAGACACTCTTCTCCAGAGCGACTTACAATTAGTGCATTCATCTTAAGATACAGAGTGAGACAACAACACATCACAATCATATCAAGTACATTTTCCCTCAATAAAGTATTGATCAGCAAAGTCAGTGCTAGTAGGAAAAGACAAGTACCTTTTTTGGAGGCAGGGGAAGGGGGGCGTCGGGAGGGCCGTGAGAGTTATTTAAGATACTCAGACATTTTCGGAAGCTGGGCAGGGACTCCGCTGTCCTGACTTTAGGGGTAAGCTTGTTTCCCAATTTGGGGTGCCAGGACAGAGAAGAGGTTTGACTGGGCTGAGCAGAGCTACCCTCCTGACCAAGAGACCAGAGGTGGCAGAATGGAGTGCTTGGGTTGGGGTGTAGGGTTTGAGCATAGCCTGAAGGTAAGGAGGGGCACTTCCCCCTGTTGGTCCGTATGCAAGTACCAGGGTCTTGAAGATGACATTTCTTTGACCGGAAGCCAGTGGAGTGTGCGGAGGAGCGGAGTGACATGGGAGAACTTATGGAAAGTTGAACAACAGGAGGGCTGCGACATACTGGATAAGTTGCAGGGGTTTGATGGCACAAGGAGGGAGCCCAGGCAACAGAGAGTTGCAGTAGTCTAGAAGGCAGATGACACGTGCCTAGATTAGGACCTGCACCACTTCCTGTGTGATGAAAGGTCATACTCTATGGATGTTGTAGAGCATGAACCTGCAGGAGCGAGTCACTGCAGAGAATGACAGGGTGTTGTCCTGGGTTAGGCCAAAGATATGTTCTCTACGGTGAGGGAGAACACCGTGGAGTTGTTGAGGTTGTGACTTTGACCATCTTGAAGTCAGAGGGGACGCAGCCAGTGATCAGGAAAGAGAACGGAGGAGGGGATGGGGTCAATTGGGCAGGTTGTTGGGCGGCCAAACATCACTAGTCACAGGATTTAATCTGGAAAGAGACAGGAGAAAGCGGTCAAAGCGTAGGGTAGTTCTGTGTGAGAGGGATCAGTGGGCTCACTGAATGAGGATCGGATGTCGTCAACCTTTATTTAAAGAGGATTAAAGACAGAGGAGAAAGTGGGGAAACGTTTCCCGGGGTTTGAGGCAGAAGCTTGACATTTAGAGTGATAGTAAATGTCTTTAGCAGCGGATACAGAAGACGAGAAGGTAGAGAGGAGGGAGTAGAAGGATGATTGGTCCTCCGGAGGTTTGGGAGGGGAAGGTTGAGCCGGGTGGGAGGAAAGGGGACAGTGAGAGTCAAAGACTGCAAAGGTATTCCGGTTCCGGTGGCATGCATTGAAACAAGTGACTATCTCATGGCTTTTCTTTAGCAAAATAACTATTAACGGAGTTATTTTCAAATCATTTTCAACATACTGTATGCCATCACATTATGGTGTGGGACATTTACTGTATTACATGGTACAATAGCAGGTTTATTTCACTCCAGTACCTGGCATCTTTCCATTCACAATTCACCTGTGGGAACATGGCGGCTCTCAACACCCGACAACAGAAAGAGTTGGCCATTACTATCTGAGAGATTGTTTGTGAGGAAATTACCTCTGCCCTCGACTTGCAATTTAAACCGATAAATGAATCTCTTGCCCGGCTCACTTCAAAAGTGAATACCTACTCAAATAAAGTGGAACGTTTGGAGACAGCGGCCAATGTGACAGAGGTGCAACTCCATGAACTAGAAACAGCACAAACTAACCTAGAAAGGGAAATCAATTTCCTAAAAAAAGGAAACAGAATAACTTGAAAATCATTCCTGTAAATGTGTGGATGACAGGACTTGAAACTGGTGTGGAAGCGCACAACCCAACTTCCTTCATGAGCAATCTTTATGAATTACATGGAACAATCTCAGCTAAAGCCCCACACATACAAAACAGTTAGAGAGCCTTCAGAAAGTATTCACACCCTTTGACTATTTCCATTTGTGTTAGACTGAATTTAAAATGGATTGACACATTTATAAAAAATGAAAAGCTGAAATGTCTTGAGTCAATAAGTATTTAACCCCTTGGTTATGGCAAGCCTAAATAAGTTTAGGAGGAAAAAATTGCTTAACAAGTTACATAATAGGTTAAATGGACTCACTCTGTTTGCAATAGTGTTTAACATGATTTTTGAATGACTACCTCATCTCTTTAACCCACATATACAATTATCTGTAAGGCCCCCCAGTCTATTTCAAACACAGATTCAAGACCAAGGAGGTTTTCTTCTAATATATAGTGGCGGTCCGCAAAAACCATCGTTAAAGGTGCATGCCGCCACCTACTGTGCTGGAGTGTGTGGTCAATCACGGTTTACAATATTTCTAAATCCTCCTACCTAACTCAGTACTTCTGAGAAAATGACTAGCTTCTAATAGACCCTCCCCCATCCCCCAAAACCCTTCCAAAAACCCCAAACCCGTCCAATGACCCCACACTTCAATCTTTCCCTCTCTTTAACATACTTACAACAATATAACAACACATGCTCCATTGTTTCATCGACCCTCCAGACACAAACCATTCACATGCTTGCCAATCAGATGTAATGACGAGTTCAATGTACAATGTCCTAAGCACAATTGAGAAAACACCACCTCTTCCCTCCTAATCTGACCTTTGAATCTTGTTCCACCGACCTTTCTTTGGAGGACATCTAAATGCCGGCCCTTGGGCTCAGAGTCCCATCTCTTCTGCCACATGTCTATCAAAATGGCTCTGATCTTACATCTGGCCTCACCTCTACCCAGTGGAACATTAATATCAATCATATCTTGTTTCAAAGCTCTTTTAGTTAACTGGTCTACAATTTAATTCCCTTCCCCAAGGAGGTTTTCCAATGCCTCGCAAAGGCAACCTATTGGTAGATGGGTAAAAAAAAGCAGACATTGATCCCTTTGAGCATGGTGCAGTTATTACACTTTGGATGGTGTATCGATACAGCCAGTCACTACAAAGATACAGGTGTCCATCGTAACTCAGTTGCTGGAGAGGAAGGAAACCGCTCAGGGATTTCACCATGAAGCAAATATTTAATAGCTGCCAGAGTTTAATAGCTGTAACAGGAGAAAACTAAAGATGGATCAACATTGTAGTTACTCCACAATACTAACCTAACTGACAGAGTGAAAACGACACAACAGTGGTAGTAAGCCTGATCACCGACAGCGACGAGACAGCCTAAAGGGAGGAGGTCAGAGACCTGGCTGGGTGGTGCCAGAATAACAACCTATCTCTCAATGTAACCAAGACTAAGGAGATGATGACTACAGGAAAAGAAGGACCGAGCACGCCCCTATTCTCATCGACGGGGCTGTAGTGGAACAGGTTGAGAGCTTCAAGTTCCTTGGTGTCCACATCGCCAACAAACTAGAATAGTCCAAACACACTAAGACATTTGTGAAGAGGGCACGACAAAACTTATTCCCCCTCAGGAAACTAAAAAGATTTGGCATGGGTCCTGAGATCCTCAAAAGGTTCTACAGCTGCAACATCGAGAGCATCCTGGTTGCATCACTGCCTGGTACGGCAATTGCTCGGCCTCTGACCACAAGGCACTACAGAGGGTACGTATGGCCCAGTACGTCACTGGGGCTAAGCTGCCTGCCATCCAGGACCTCTACACCCGGCAGTGTCAGAGGAAGGCCCTAAAAATTGTAAAAGACCCCAGCCACCCCAGTCACAGACAGTTCTCTCTACTACCGCATGGCAAGCGGTACCGGAGTGCCTAGTTTTAGGACAAAAAGGTTTAACAGTTTTTACCCCCAAGTCATAAGACTCCTGAACAGGTAATCAAATGGCTACCTGTACTATTTGCATTGTGTGCCCCCCCAACCCATATTTTTATGCTGCTGCTACTCTCTGTTTATCATATATGCATAGTCACTTTAACTATACATTCATGTACATACTACCCTAATTGGGCCGACCAACCAGTGCTCCCGCACGTTGGCTAACTGGGCTATCTGCATTGTGTCCCACCACCCACCACCCGCCAACCCCTCTTTTACGCTACTGCTACTCTCTGTTCATCATATATGCATATTCACTTTAACCATGTCTACATGTACATACTACCTCAATCAGCCTGACTAACCGGTGTCTGTATGTAGCCTCGCTACTTTTATAGCCTCGCTACTGTTGTTTTATTTCTTTACCTACCTATTGTTCACCTAATACCTTTTTTTGCGCTATTGGTTAGAGCCAGTAAGTAAGCATTTCACTGTAAGGTACACCTGTTGTATTCGACGCACGTGACAAATAAACTTTGATTTGATTTGAAAATAATGAATCCTGTTCAGATTAACAATATTCCAAAACATGCATTCTGTTTGCAACAAGGCACTAAAGTAATACTGCAAAAGAAGATGCAGAAATCGCTCCGCCATTTTCCTGGTTGCTAGAATTATAGGTTTGCCTAATTTTCGTTTATGTGACTAAACAATCAAGTATAGTGTAGAGAATCATTAAACCATCTAAACCGCTGTGAAATATCTTTTCCATAACAAAGAACTATTGTATTTTCAGCTGTTTGAAGCTGGTATACAAAACCAAAAGCAAAATACACAAAAATGTAACAGGAAGCATTTAAATAGCGCACATAGAACAGACTTGCTTAGACTTGCTTAGATTGGCTTCAATGAGAATTACAGATCTATAATGCACATTTCTACGTGAATTTTGTTGGCCAAAAAGTTGCATATTGCAGCTTTAAAAAAAATTCCTGAATACAAAGTGTTTCAGGCAAATCCAATACAACATATTTTCATGCATAGTTGTGGCGGCATCACGTTATGCTTGTAATCGTTAAGGACTGGGGAGTTTTTCAGGATAAAAAAAGGAATGGAATGGAACTATGCACAGGATAACAGTTCCAGTCCCCATTCCCCTCTCTGAATCAGCTAACAAGCACTCACTATGTGGTTCCATGGGTTCATCAAGAGTGTGCGTGTTTGTGTTTGCTTGTGAGGATGCGTACATGTAAGCGTAGTGCTGTCTTTTACATAATAGCCTACTTAATCATTGCTGTTTGAATTGCCTGTGCTCAGTACTTGTGACTGTCGTTGTGGGCTTGGATTAGTTTCAGGCCTACAGTATATGGCTGCATTTACACACGCTGCCCAATTCTGATATTTTTTTACTAACTAGTCTAATCAGATCAGCTCTGAAAAATATATTATGTGAACAGATCTGTTTGGACAAAAGACCAGTTAGTTAAAAAAAGATCAGAATTGGGCTGCTTGTGTAAACGTAACCTTTGTGTAACAGTCTTGCTAATTTGTGGGCGGTTTTGTATTATAGGGGTTCACCTCTGCCAGGCAATCAGCAATCAGTCCTGCAGGTGTCTTTCACCTCTGCTAGGCAATTAGTTCTCGTACTTCAGTCTCCCCTGTTGTTTCAGCATCAGCTGAAAGGTCCCTTTTGTTTGGGCTGTTGGGCGTATAGGAAAATATATTGCATTTGATCTCTGTGTGTGTTGCAGTAGTGACGTCATAGTCAGTCAAACAGTAGGGAGCATGCAACAAAACTGCCACACACCTAGATGTTTCTGTTTATCCTCAAACTTAATCATGCACAATACTGTGTTCTACCCATCACAAATACCTTACTCATTATTTCTGATATCCTCTTAATAAGAGACAACCACATTCCATCAAATGGTCTCCAAAGTTTTTACATGTTCAAACATGAGTGATGTGGCAGTGGCTGGTAGTGTCAATACAGAACACTCTTTCCCTAATGAATTACACAGTGTCACCTGAGCTAACTGAAAGGAGATTGGGTTCTAAATTCACTTCAGAACAGAGGACGCTGGTGGGAGCTATAGGAGGACACGCTCATTGTAAGGCCTGGAATTTACAAGCATTTCGCTACACCCGCAATAGCATCTGCTAAACATGTGTATGTGACCAATACAATTTGATTTGATTTGATGGTCACGTAGACATATTTAGCAGATGTTATTTAGCAGATGTTATTGGTCACGTAGACATATTTAGCAGATGTTATTGGTCACGTAGGCATATTTAGCAGATGTTATTGGTCACGTAGACATATTTAGCAGATGTTATTGGTCACGTAGACATATTTAGCAGATGTTATTGGTCACGTAGACATGTTTAGCAGATGTTATTGGTCACGTAGACATATTTAGCAGATGTTATTGGTCACGTAGACATATTTAGCAGATGTTATTGGTCACGTAGACATATTTAGCAGATGTTATTGGTCACGTAGACATATTTAGCAGATGTTATTGGTCACGTAGACATATTTAGAAGATGTTATTGGTCACGTAGACATATTTAGCAGATGTTATTGGTCACGTAGACATATTTAGCGGATGTTATTGGTCACGTAGACATATTTAGCAGATGTTATTGGTCACGTAGACATATTTAGCAGATGTTATTGGTCACGTAGACATATTTAGCGGATGTTATTGGTCACGTAGACATATTTAGCAGATGTTATTGGTCACGTAGACATATTTAGCAGATGTTATTGCGGGTGTAGCGAAATGCTTGTGTTCCTAGCGCCAACAGTGCAGTAGTATCTAACAATTCACAACAATACACACAAGTCTAAAAGATAAAGAATGCAATTAAAAGATCAATCAATATCAATATCAATATTAGGACGAGCAATGTCGGAGTTATTAGGACGAGCAATGTCGGAGTTATTAGGACGAGCAATGTCAGAGTGTCATTGACTAAGATACAGTACAATAGAATACAGTATATACATATGAGATGAGTAAAGCAGTATTTAAACATTAGTGACTAGTGTTCGATTATTAAAGTGGCCAGTGATTCCATGTCTATGTATATAGGGCAGCATCCTCTAAGGTGCAGGGTTGATTAACCGGATGATAGCCGGCTAGGGATGGCTATTTAACAGTCTGATGGCCTTGAGAAAGAAGCTGTTTTTAGTCTCTCTGTCCCAGCGTTGATGTACCTGTACTGACCTCACCTTCTGGATGATAGCGGGGTGAACAGGCCGTGTCTCAGGTTGATGTCCTTGATGATCTTTTTGGCCTTCATGTGACATCGGGTGCTGTAGGTGTCCTGGAGGGCAAGCAGTGTGCCCCCAGTGATGCGTTGGGCAGACCGCACCTCCCTCTAGAGAGCCCTGCGGTTGCAAGCGATGCAGTTGTTGTACCAGGCTGTGATACAGCCCGACAGGATGCTCTCAATTGTGCATCTGTAAAAGTTTCTGAGGGTCTTAGGGGCCAAGCCATATTTCTTCAGCTTCCTGAGGTTGATGAGGCGCTGTTGCACCTTCTTGACCACACTGTCTGTGTGGGTGGACCATTTCAGATTGTCAGTGATGTGGACGCCAAGGAACTTGAAGCTTTCCACCTTCTCCACTGCGGTTCCATCGATGTGGATAGGGGGGTCCACGATCGGATCCTTTGTTTTGTTGACATTGAGGGAGAGGTTATTTACCTGGCACCACTCCGCCAGGGCCCTCACCTCCCTGTAGGCTGTCTCGTCATTGTTGGTACTCAGGCATACTACTGTTGTGTCGTCTGCACACCTGAGTTGGAGGCGTGCATGGCCACACAGTCATGGGTGAACAGGGAGTACAGGAGGGGGCTGAGCCCTTGTGGGGCCCCTTTGTTGATGATCAGCGAAGTGGAGGTGTTGTTTCCTACCTTCACCACCTGGGGGCGGCCCGTCAAGAAGTCCAGGACCCAGTTGCAGAGGGTGGAGTTCAGACCCAGGGCCCCAAGCTTAATGATGAATTTGGAGGGTACTATCGTGTTGAAGGCTGATCTATAGCCAATGAACAGCATTCTTATGTAGGTATTCCTTGTGTCCAGATGGGATAGGGCAGTGTGCAGTGCGATTGCATCGTCTGTGGATCTATTGGGGCGGTAAGCAAATTGAAGTGGGTTTAGGGTGTCAGGTAAGGTAGAGGTAAAGAGATCCTGGTCAGTGTCCGCGACGTGGCTGGTTTTCCCTTTGCAATCCGTGATTGTCTGTGGAGATATGGAAACCTCCGCTTCAGAAGTCCTTTACTTTTTCTAGAGTTCAACAAATGAAGGGAAGGCTCCTAAGACATTGAATGTAACAGAATGTACACATCGAAAGCCATGGATAATGATGGATGTGATCGGAGAGTTGTTAGAATAACCTTTTGTTAACAGATCTTACCTGTGTTTTCCCACCTGATGGCAGTCAGAGCAGTTGGATGTGCTCCCAGGTACGTCTCTTCTGAGTGGACACCGAAAGTGCTGAGTAACTTGGCCAGAGGAGCCAGCTGGGATGAACCTGCGTGTAGCTGGCTTCCTGAAAGGCTATCGATCTGCCTGTGTGTGCTGTGGGCCCTGAGCCTGGCATTCAGCAGAGAGCTGGAGCGGCCTGACCATATAAGTGACAGTTCAGGGTGTTGCTGCTGCAGGCAGGACGTTTTTCCACTTGGCTGTTAAAGGAATACTTCAGGATTTTGGCAATGAGGCCCTTAATCTACTTCCACAGAGATAGATGAACTTGTAGATACAATTATGCCTCAGTGTCCAGTATGCGCCTGGCAGCTACTACCATACCCCGATCAAAGGCACTTAAATCGTTGGTCTTGCCTTTTCGACCTCTGAATTGCAAACACACAATCCATGTCTCAATTGTCTCAATGCTTAAAAATCCTTCTTTACCTGTCTCCTTCCCTTCATCTACACTGATTGAAGTGGATTTAACAAGTGACAATACGGGATCATAGCTGTCACCTGGATTCACCTGGTCAATCTGTCATGGAAAGAGCAATGTTTTGTCCACTCAATGTATATGACAATCAATATGTCAACATGTTAAGATTGCTCAAAACAAATTTGTGAAAAGGAGTGCCTACTGCTGTACTGCTGCCATACTGAATGATTAGGTGGAGAACTAAGGTTTTAGTTTCACCAGGGAAATCTGCTATTCAGTTGGCCATTTCTGTTTATACATTTAGACCCTTTGATTAACTCTGAACATTAATTTAAAAAAGATCTGGAAAAATATCTCCGCCAAAATCCGACATTCAGTGCCAAAATTACATTCACTATTGCGGTTTTCTATAGTGTGGTTTCTAGCGGTTTTTCGCAGTTTCTAGCGTCTATGTGGCATGTTTATAATTTTTTTCTTCATATGAATTTGGCTCTAGTGTTTGAAAGGTTTAAGCTACGAAATAGTTTGACCCCATTCCTGAAAGCTACGACTTCTGTTTTCCTCTTGGATGCTCACAAGGGAAATGCATTCAAAGCATACTTCTTTCAGACTGGAATTTGGCACTACTTGATTTGACATATCTTTGTATTATTTATTGAGCAGCTTAGGTTTCAGATGATTTTAAAATGACCTAATTACATATAATTAGCTATTAATAGTTGTTTCAATAAAATACAAAAAATGGTGAGCGAATGTTGTGCCATTTCCTTTTGAATGATTATCACATTTTTTGGTTGCACCTCAACTTACGATGGTTGAGTGCCCTCCATTTCTTACGTTGGTTGAACGTCCTCCACTTCTTTCCTAATTACTTTTAGCAACATTTAATTTGAAGAAAAGTGCTTTATTGGTGTGTGATTTTTTTTATACAGTTCTTCTGAACAATAATTGCATGTGGAAAATGCAATTAATATATATTTTTACATATGGCCCCTGTAAGAATATAGTAGAATAGCCCCACTCTATAAAAAACCTCTATAGGCCAGCTCCTTCTCCTACAGAGGAGCACATGCATGGAATTGAACACTTTATCAGAAGAACATCCTTGTCCCTATCCAAATATATATATTTATATATATACAGTGGGGCAAAAAAGTATTTAGTCAGCCACCAATTGTGCAAGTTCTCCCACCTAAACAGATGAGAGAGGCCTGTAATTTTCATCATAGGTACACTTCAACTATGACAGACAAAATGAGGAAAAAAATCCAGAAAATCACATTGTAGGATTTTTAATGAATTTATTTGCAAATGATGGTGGAAAATAAGTATTTGGTCACCTACAAACAAGGAAGATTTCTGGCTCTCACAGACCTGTAACTTCCTCTTTAAGAGGCTCCTCTGTCCTCCACTCATTACCTGTATTAACTGCACCTGTTTGAACTCGTTACCTGAATAAAAGACACCTGTCCACACACTCAATCAAACAGACTCCAACCTCTCCACAATGGCCAAGACCAGAGAGCTGTGTAAGGACATCAGGGTTCAAATTGTAGACCTGCACAAGGCTGGGATGGGCTACAGGACAATAGGCAAGCAGCTTGGTGAGAAGGCAACAACTGTTGGCGCAATTATTAGAAAATGGTAGAAGTTCAATATGACGGTCAATCACCCTCGGTCTGGGGCTCCATGCAAGATCTCACCTCGTGGGGCATCAATTATCATGAGGAAGGTGAGGGATCAGCCCAGAACTACACAGCAGGACCTGGTCAATGACCTGAAGAGAGCTGGGACCACAGTCTCAAAGAAAACCATTCGTAACACACTACGCCGTCATGGATTAAAATCCTGCAACGCATGCAAGGCCCCCCTGCTCAAGCCAGCGCATGTCCAGGCCAGTCTGAAGTTTGCCAATGACCATCTGGATGATCCAGAGGAGGAATGGGAGAAGGTCATGTGGTCTGATGAGACAAAAATAGAGCTTTTTGGTCTAAACTCCACTCGCCGTGTTTGGAGGAAGAAGAAGGATGAGTACAACCCCAAGAACACCATCCCAACCGTGAAGCATGGAGGTGGAAACATCATTCTTTGGGGATGCTTTTCTGCAAAGGGGACAGGACGACTGCACCGTATTGAGGGGAGGATGGATGGGGCCATGTATCGCGAGATCTTGGCCAACAACCTCCTTCCCTCAGTAAGAGCATTGAAGATGGGTCGTGGCTGGGTCTTCCAACATGATAACGACCCGAAACACACAGCCAGGGCAACTAAGGAGTGGCTCCGTAAGAAGCATCTCAAGGTCCTGGAGTGGACAAGCCAGTCTCCAGACCTGAACCCAATAGAAAATCTTTGGAGGGAGCTGAAAGTCCGTATTGCCCAGCGACAGCCCCAAAACCTGAAGGATCTGGAGAAGGTCTGTATGGAGGAGTGGGCCAAAATCCCTGCTGCAGTGTGTGCAGACCTGGTCAAGAACTACAGGAAACGTATGATCTCTGTAATTGCAAACAAAGGTTTCTGTACAAAATATTAGGTTCTGCTTTTCTGACATATCAAATACTTACGTCATGCAATAAAATGCAAATTAATTACATAAAAATCATACAATGTGATTTTCTTGATTTTTGTTTTAGATTCCGTCTCTCACAGTTGAAGTGTACCTAGGACAAAAATGACAGACCTCTACATGCTTCTGTAAGTAGGAAAACCTGCAAAATCGGCAGTGTATCAAATACTTGTTCTCCCCACTGTATATATATTTATATATTTAAGCTGAGAGAGGCTGGACTGAGGGCTTGTAGGCCTGTTGTAAGGCAGGTCCTCACCAGACATCACCGGCAACAACGTCGCCTATGGGCACAAACCCGTCGTTGGACCAGACAGGACTGGCAAAAAGTTTTGTCTCTGGTGATGGTCGGATTCGCGTTTATCGTCGAAGGAATGAGCGTTGCACCGAGGCCTGTACTCTGGAGCAGGATTGATTTGGAGGTGGAGGGTCCGTCATGGTCTGGGGCGGTGTGTCACAGCATCATCTGACTGAGCTTGTTGTCATTACAGGCAATCTCAATGCTGTGCGTTACAGGGAAGACATCCTCCTCCCTCATGTGGTACCCTTCCTGCAGGCTCATCCTGACATGACCCTCCAGCATGACAATGCCACCAGCCATGCTGCTCGTTCTATGCGTGATTTCCTGCAAGACAGGAATGTCTGTGTTCTGCCATGGCCAGTGAAGAGGCCGGATCTCAATCGTCTGGGACCTGTTGGATTCGGAGGGTGAGGGCTTGGGCCATTCCCCCCAGAAATGTCTGGCAACTTCCAGGTGCCTTGGTGGAAGAGTGGGGTAACATCTCACAGCAAGAACGGGCAAATCTGGTGCAGTCCATGAGGAGGAGATGCACTGCAGTACCTAATGCAGCTGGTGGCCACACTAGGTACTGACTGTTACTTTTGATTTTGACCCCCCTCCCTTTTGTTCAGGGACACATTATTCCATTTCTGTTAGTCACATGTCTGTGGAACTTGTTCAGTTATGTGTCAGTTGTTGAATCTTGTTATGTTCATACAAATATCTACACATTGTTTTCTGAAAATAAACGCAGTTTAGTTTGTCTTAGCAAGTAGTTCATTCCTGTGGAGAGGTAAAGCAGGAGATGGTGTTGGATTCTTTCTCAGGCAGCCGCACCGTGGGTGGTTTTGTCGTATAGATGCTGGCTCTCTGTCAAAATATAGACATACATTTAATCTATTTCTGAATAGCTTTTATAAGCGCTTGGGTGCATATATGCATATCGTCCCTCACTGTGCACACAGCATAACTAATTCAGCTCTCACTGAATTCATTTGAAAATAGAGGTGAAGAGAAAAAATGGCCGAATCCCTCTCCTGAGACACAGAGGATTGTCTCAGTTTCTCTGAGTCCTTTTTCAGTGTCTGCGTGTCTTTAAATTGCCTGTTGCTGTCTTTCCTGTGGCATTGTTATCTGTAGGTCTACTCCTCTTTCTCAGCGTTTCTTCATTAGACAGTGACATGGTGCAGTTTGTCCTGGCAGCTGTCCAGAGCTCCACAGTCTTGGGGGGTCAAAGCTTGCCTCCTGGCGAAGAGAGGGGAGAGAGGTGGTAATGGTGTAGGAGAGGGATGACTCCTTTCAGCCAGAGTGGGAGCTCATCTGTTAGCCTGGCCCTTGCGGTGGGTGATGATTTTCTACAACAGAGACAGTACCTTGTGAGCAGATCCATCACGATCACCTCCTATTACAACGCTGTTCCCGTCAGCCATACAGCCCCCGCCAGCCATGCAGCCCCCGCCATGTAAAAAGACTGTCTCTCTCTGTGTCATAGGTACAACCAATTTCCTCCACTGTTCGAAAGGGCCGTGTCATTTCTCATGGAGAGGAAAATGGCAAGAGTGGCTGTACCTCCAAGTTCGAGGACATTGTCTGTGGGTTTGTTTTCAAGTGTTTACATTGACAGCATTCATTAGGCACACATTCATCATTATTATTCATTAGGCACCTCAGTTGCGCTTATGTGGTTCCTGTTAAACACGACCATAGGGATGGAAATCCTTATCGCCACAGATTAAGCTCACCTGGGTTTCTGAGGTCTTCTTCTGGAAGGTGTCTCTGGCAACAAAACCAAAGCATGCGAAGGGAGGTGTTAAGAGGGACCTCCATTGCAATTTTCTTGATAACTAACTCTGGTGCTCTGATAGTTATCAAGGTCTCCACATCCTGGCAAATACACAAATTATTATGATTTAACAGATTGTATTATTTATTTTGTTGGTTCCTAAACAGGTAGTGGGTGTTATAATGGTCACATATTTTTCTGCCCTGGAATGGCTTTTGTGCCTCTGTCAAGACAGCTGATTGGCTGCTTCTGTCCTGACTGAATACACTACCTCAGCCTGGACCTTGGCTACTCCACCCTGATAATTTTGATTTTTTTTTTCTCAACCAACATGACAGTTTATACTGTCCATATTACATTTGATATACTACTTTATGCACATGAATTTAAACATGTTAACCAACTGAATCAATGTAAATAAAATATTCCTAATAACACAATAAATGAATCCATTCAGGCTGACAGACTCTCATTTCCTGTAACACAAGTCAAATTAAGTGCAGTTTCCAGACGCTACATGCATTTTGTCAAAATACTGAAGGAAAATGGAAGAAATCTATAATAATTAGGCCATGCACTGGAATATTCCTTTGTGATTGTGTGTTTTTTTATTTTTTTACTGGTAGCGGGAGGAGAGAGGCTTCCGGGGTGTATGGGGAGGGAGCCAGCACAGTTCGTCTGTGAATTCAGCGGCTCTACGCCGATAACAAACAAGAGCGCTCGTCCCCATAGGGGAAATACACAAAGCAATTACGGGAGGGTGGAGTTGCCGGGAGAACCTTATTAAAATTTAACAAGCCCAAGGTTCTTTTTTAGCTGTTGTTCTGTGATGGCAGAATATTATGTTTCCCAACTCTCAAATTAAATCGGAGAAGGAAAGAGAGTGAGGGATTTTGACAATCGAGTGAAAGAGAGGAATACTACAACAGGGGGACAACAATGGCTTGAGGAGCCATGCAGAGGGAGCCCCCACTGTGCCATGTTGCTCAGAGCCTCTTGCTCCCCCTGCTGCATCTCTCTGTGCCAGTGTGTTATGTGATGTATGTATTTACCCAGAGTGAACTTGGTCACAAAAAAATTGTCCACTAACTGAAAGTATGGCTCTTGATGTGATTGGGATCATGTGTAAAAATGTTGTATGGCTTGGCTTTTGCCTTAACGATGCATAAGCCATGGCTTTTGTCTCTGATCATCAATGATTTGACCTGAAGAGGTAACTGCTTGTTCATTGTAGAAAAAGGGACTTTAATAGAATAGCAGTGCTGGGATGCATGAGGAGGGCCTGAGTATATCACTCACTACTGTGTATCTGTCTGCGTGTGTGTGTTAGCGTGAATGCTTGCGTATATTGGTGAATGTGTATATGTGTGTGTGCGTGCATGTGCATAGGTGTCTGTGTGTGTCTGCGTGCATACAGATGTGTGTGTGTGTGTGTGTGTGTGTGTGTGTGTGTGTGTGTTTGTGTGCGTGCGTGCGTGTGTGTGTGTGTGTGCGTGTGTGTTATCGTGAGTGCTTGCGTATATTGGTGAATGTGTATATGTGTGTGTGCGTACATGTGCATAGGTGTCTGTGTGTGTCTGCATGCATACAGATGTGTGTGTGTGTGTGTGTGTGTGTGTGTGTGTGTGTGTGTGTGTGTGTGTGTGTGTGTGTGTGTTTGTGTGTGTGCGTGCGTGTGTGTGTGTGCGTGTGTGTGTGTGTGTGTGAATCGGTTGTGTGTGTGTTGGATTGTCTCATGGCTGAGCCCTGACACAGTGGCATGGTGAGGAGAGGATTGGCCTGGTAGCTCAGAGAGAGAGAGATAACGAGGAGCTAAGCACCATGAGCCTCCAGTTACAGAGCAGAGCGAGGCCTCATTATTTCCCCATCATTACACACCACTCTCCTCTCCTGCCCTTGGTGCACATTTGGGTAACAAGTAGAGGCTGACCCAAGCCTGATGTAATGAAACTGTGAACACCTGCTGCACTGGGTTTCCTGTGATTTCCTGGGCATTCACAATGGCAGCAAGGTTGTACAGAATAGTACCATGCACTGTAGTTGTAATCAGGTCATCAGAAAGCACCACTGTAAAGGCGTCCGCATACTCAGTTCACTTTGTTTTTAGGAAACTCGGATAGGCGAAGCAGTACTACTGTTTGTCGCTCTTGAGACGCCGTTGCAACAACATACAGTAACACTTCCTTGAGAAATCTGTAATACATTTTGACGTTTTTGCAGAGGTCTTAGTCGCGCAACTTTACATCTACCTAAGACGTTTGGTGCAGTATTTCGTCTTTCGTCTTTCGTTGAATGACAAAGAAACACTTCATTGAAGAATCCCTACTGTTGACCAATCACCGACAAAGGGACGGTGACTTCGGCTACCAAACTTCGGCTCGAGCAGGTGAAAAAAAACGGCTGAACGCTGCCGAACACCGAAACAAACGATAACGTCACAAAATGTTATCATTATATATATTCAATAGTGAAGCATACGGTTTAGGTGTTCTGTGGTCACCATCACTCATTTAAATAGTACATACTGGATGCAACCCATTATAGCATGTGTATAATTATAAGTCTTCTTTCACCGCAATTAAACTGGTAATACAAGTTCAATGTGGCTTGGGTAGAATACAAATGAGCAATGACTCAACTCATAACAATGGAGGTAACGTTTTCTAGGCTTGTGTATGTGTGGAAGGCAGGAGGAAGGATTTAGGGAAAAGAGTATAGTGTTATTTTTGTCTAGAAAACCTCATAATGTCAGCTTTGTAGGTTCAAAGTCTCTTGGATCTTTTGTTGTAGCCCCAGCCTGCATAGTGTTTTACCCTCAATGCTGTCAAGTGTGCTCTTAAAACAGTGCATCAGTGGTTATGCAAGCTTCACTAGGAAAAGGCTCATCATTAAATTCAATACATGCAGTACATAATGCAAATACACACATTCATTAGTTAGAATATCCGCATAGTGCCACAACAGATCCACAGATGACGCAATCTTAATCGCACTCCACACTGCCCTTTCCCACCTGGACAAAATTAACACCTACTGTATGTGAGAATGCTGTTCACTGACGGCAGCTCAGCGTAGGCAACAACACATCTGCCACGCTGATCCTCAACACAGGGGCTCAGGGGTGCATGCCTAGTCCGCTCCTGTACTTCCTGTTCAACCACGACTCCATGGCCAAGCATGACTCCAACACCATCATTAAGTTTGCTGATGACACAACAGTGGTAGGCCTGATCACTGACAACGATGAGACAGCAAATAGGGAGGAGGTCAGAGACCTGGCAGTGTGGTCCCAGGACAACAACCTCTCCCTCAACCTGAGCAAGACTAAGGAGCTGATCATTTACTACAGGAAAAGGAGGGCCAAACACGCCCCCATTCACATCGACAGGGCTGTAGTGGAGCGGGTCGAGAGTTTCAAGTTCCCTGGTGCCAAGAAACTATCATGGTCCAAACACACCAAGACAGTCAAGAAGAGGGAACGAAAACACCTTTTCCTCCTCAGGAGACTGAAAAGATTTGGCATGGGTCCCCAGATCCTCAAAAATGTTTACAGCTACACCATCGAGATCATCCGGAACGGTTGCATCACTGCCTGGTATGGTAACTGCCCTGCTCCAACCGTAAGGCACGACATCACTGGGGCCAAGCTTCCTGCCATCCAGAACCTATATACTAGGCGTGTCAGAGGACGGCCCAAAACATTGTCAAAGACTCCAGTCAGCCTCCCGGGTGGCGCAGTGGTTAAGGGCTGTGCCACCAGAGATTCTGGGTTCGCGCCCAGGCTCTGTCGTAACCGGCCATGACCGGGAGGTCCGTGGGGCGATGCACAATTGGCATACCATCGTCCGGGTTAGGGAGGGATTGGCCGGTAGGGATATCCTTGTTTCATGGTTGCCAGGTGCACGGTGTTTCCTCTGACACATTGGTGCGGCTGGCTTCCGGGTTGGAGTGCGCGCTGTGTTAAGAAGCAGTGCGGCTTGGTTGGGTTGTGTATCGGAGGACGCATGACTTTCAACCTTTGTCTCTCCCGAGCCCGTACGGGAGTTGTAGCGATGAGACAAGATAGTAGCTACTAACAATTGGATACCACGAAATTGGGGAGAAAAAAGGGGGTAAAATTCAATTTTAAAAAATAAAGACTCCAGTCACCCAAGTCATAGACTTTTTCTTTCTGCTACCGCACGGTAAGCGGTGAATGGCGCGCTAAGTCTAGGTTCGAAATGCTCCTTAACAGCTTCAGCCCCAAGCCATAAGACTGCTGAACTATTATTCAAATGGCCTCCGGGACAATTTACATTGACCCCCCTATTTCTTGAACTGCGTTGCTGGTTAAGGGCTTGTAACATGTAATTTGATAAGATATTACATCAGGAGCAGCAAAATCATTAACACGATCTTAAGCACTTACAAATTTGTAACATATTGTACAAATTGAAATTTGTAACATGTCATACAAATTTCAGGAAAATGCTTTTTTTTGCTGGACGTAACATGTCATATGAAATGGAAGACTTTGTCTTTTGGCACAACTTCCGGGGACCCGTTTTGTCTCGTGAGTGCTACTTTCCAAACTACTGGCTGAAATTATACAAAACATTTCTAGCTTCACTTTAATTGTGATGTCAGTACTAGTAGATAACTTATTTAGCAGTGTAGAAAGATATGTTTTAGTTGGTTTGGGCTTTTTAATGTTGACTGAATAAGAGAGGCTGCCATTTGGAGACCCAACCAATTACTTGTTTTGTAATAGAATAAAAAACAGCTCGCTGTAGACATGAGACAAAGCAATTAACCTCTTCTCCCACACAGCGGTATAACTGGAAAGTGTCATTTGAAACAGCCTCCTCAAGAACACCCAACATACAGTGCCTTCAGAAAGTTTTCACACCCCTTGACTTTTTCCAAATTTTGTTGTATTACAGCCTGAATTTAGTGACAATTTTGGTCGCTTGTGTTACACACAATATCCCAGAATTTCAAAGTGAACTTTAATAAGTATTCAATCCTTTGTTATGGCTTGTCTAAATAAGTTCCGGAGTAAAAATGTAATTATAAGTCATATGGTAAGTTGTATGGACTCACTCTTTGTGCAATAATAGTGCTTCATTTCTTTACTACACACATACAATTATCTGTAAGGTCCCTCAGTCGAGCAGTGAATTTCAAACACAGATTCAACCACAAAGAGCATGGAGGTTTTCCAATGCCTCGCAAAGAAGGGCACCTATTGGTAGATGGGTGTATAAATACTCCGTCACTACAAAGATACAGGCATCCTTCCTAACTCAGTTGCCGAAGTGGAAGGAAACCGCTCAGGAATTTCACAATGAGGCTGGTGACTTTAAAACAGTTACAGAGTTTCAGGGCTGTGATTGGGGAAAACTGGTTGGATAAAAAACATTAGTTACTCCACAATACTACCCTAATTGACAGAGTGAAAACAACCAAGTACAGAATAAAAAATATTCCAAAACATGCACTTAAGCAACACTACAAAAAATGTGGCAAAGCAATTAACGTATTGTCCTGAATACAAAGTGTTATGTTTGGGATGAATCCAATACAACACATTAGAGAGTACCACTCTTCATTTTTTTCCAGCATAGTGGTGGCTGCATCATGTTATGAGTATGGAGCTAAGCACAGGCAAAATCCTAGAGGAAAACCTGGTTCAGCCTGCTTTCCACCAGACATTGGGAGATGATTTCACCTTCAGCAGGACAATAACCTAAAACACAATGCCTAAAATACACTAGAGTTGCTTACCAAGAAGACAGGGGATGTTCCTGAGTTGTCGATTTACAGTTTTGACTTAAATCTACTTGAAAATCTATGGCAATACCTGAAAATGGTTGTCTAGCAATGATTAACAACCACTTAAAAAAAAAAAAATCCCTTCCCAATTGGTAATAGTTAGTCTTGTCTCATCGCTGCAACTCCCGTACGGGCTCAGGAGAGGTGAAGGTCGAGAGCCATGCGTCCTCCGAAACACAACCCAACCAAGCCGCACTGCTTCTTGACACATGCCAGCCACACCAATGTGTCGGAGGAAACACTGTACACCTGGCGACCTGGTCAGCGTGCACTGCACCCGCCCCCGACACAGGAGTCGCTAGTGCGCGGCGAAACAAGGATATCCCTGCCGGCCAAACGCTCCCCAACCCGGACGACACGGGGCCAATTGTGCGCCGCCCCATGTGCCTCCCGGTCGCGGCCGGCTGCGACAGAGCCTGGGCTCGAACCCGGCATCTCTGGTGGCACAGCTAGCACTGCGATGCCCCTGATTACCAACCAATTTGACAGAGCTTGAATAATTTTTTAAAGAATAAAGTGCAAATGTTGCACAATCTAGGTGTGGAAAGCTCTTAGATACTTAACCAGAAAGACTGACAACTGTAATCACTGCCAAAGGTGCTTCTACAAAGTATTGAGTCAGGGGTGTGAATACTAATTTAAATGAGATATTTCTGTATTTAATTTTCAATACATTTGCTGAAATGTGACTTGTCTCAGGAAACTAGGCGTATGTCACGCGTCACTACTTCACAGGAGAGCTATTTGAACTGAAACTTTTTTATTTGAATCAAAATGCATTTTTTTCAGAAATGCCTTCTGGATCATGTGAACTTTCATGTGCCTTAATAACAAACTTGTATGCCATCTGTAAATACAAATAAAATAGTTAAATTACAAGCTCAGTTGGTTTAGACACGGAAAAGACTGCCTTCTGAGAATTCGTAGGTGATCGAATAAAGCTCCACTGCCTTCCGTTCAACTAGCTAACATGCAATCATTGGAAAATAAAATCGACAACCTATGAGGAAGATTAAACTACCAACGGGACATTAAAAACTGTCAAATCTTATGCTTCACGGAGTCATGGCTGAACGATGACATAATCAACATTCAGCTGTCTGGTTATACGCTGTATCGGCAAGATAGAACAGCGGCGTCTGGTAAGACGATATCTAAGGAAGTTTTGCTCGACTGAGGTAGAGTAGCTCATGATAAGCTGTAGACCATACTATCTGCCTAGAGAGTTTTCATCTGTATTTTTCGTAGCTGTCTACATACCACCACAGACCGATGCTGGCACTATAAGACCACACTCAATGAGCTGTATTCTGCCATAAGCAAACAGGAAAATGCTCATCCAGAGGCGGCACTCTAGGGAATTTAATGCAGGGAAACTTAAATCCGTTTTACCAAATTTCTATCAGCATGTTAAATGTGCAACCAGAGGGAAAATAAATATAGACCACCTTTACTCTACACACAGAGACGCGTACAAAGCTCTCCCTCACCCTCCATTTGGCAAATTTGACCATAGTTCTATCCTTCTGATTCCTGCTTACAAGCAAAAATTTAAACCGGAAGCACCAGTGACTCGGTCAATAAAAGAGTGGTCAGATCAAGCAGATGCTAAGCTACAGGACTGTTTTGCTAGCACAGACTGGAATATGTTCCGGGATTCTTCCGATGGTATTGAGGAGTATACCATATCAGTCATTGGCTTCATCAATAAGTGCATTGATGACGTCGTCACCACAGTGACCCAACGTACATACCCCAACCAGAAGCCATGGATTACAGGCAACATCCGTACTGAGCTAAAGGCTAGAGCTGCCACTTTCACGGAGCGGAACTCTAACCCGGAAGCTTATAAAAAATCCTGCTATGCCCTATGCTATGAACCTTCAAACAGGCAAATCATCAATACAGGACTAAGATTGAATCGTACTACATCGGCTCTGATGCTCGTCGGATGTGGCAGGGCTTGCAAACCATTACAGACTACAAAGGGAAACACAGCCGAGAGCTGGCCAGTGACACGAGCCTACCGGTCGAGCTAAACTAATTCTATGCTTTTCAGAAGACTGAAAAGATTTGGCATGGGTCCTCAGATCATCAAAAGGTTCAACAGCTGCGGTTCCACAGCTGCACCATCGAGAGCATGATTGCATCCCTGCCTGGTATGGCAACTGCTCGGCCTCCGACCGCAAAGCACTACAGAGGGTAGTGCCTACGGCCCAGTACATCACGGGGGCCAAGCTTCCTGCCATCCAGAACCTCTGTACCAGGCGGTGTCAGAGGAAGGCCCTAAAAAATTTCACTGACTCCAGTCACCCTAGTCATAGACTGTTCTTTCTGCTACTGCACGGCAAGCAGTACCGGAGCGCCAAGTCTAGGTTCAAGAGGCGTCTAAACAGCTTCTACCCCCAAGCCATAAGACTCCTGAACATCTTATTATTTGGCTCCCCAGACTATTTGCATCCCCCCCACCTCCCCCTCTTTTTACGCCACTGCTACTCTCTGTTATTATCTATGCATAGTCACTTTAATTACTCTAGGTACATTATTCATAAAGCCATTTTTACATTAGCCGATGTCACCAAGTGCTCTACAATGCACATGTTGAACCACGGTGGCTAGGAAAAACTCCCTAGAAAGGCAGGAACCTAGGAAGAAACCTAGAGAGGAACCAGTTTCTGTGGGGTGGCCAGTCTTCTTCTGGCTCTGCCAGGTGGGGATTATAACAGTACATGGCCAAGATGTTCAAATGTTCATAGATGACCAGCAGGGTAAAATAATAATAATCACAGTGGTTGTAGAGGGTCCACCAGGTCAGCACCTCAGGAGTAAATGTCACTTTACCTTTCATAGCCGATTATTCAGAGTTAGAGACAGCAGGGGACAAGGTAGCACGTCCGGTGAACAGGTCAGGGATCCATAGCCTCAGGCAGAACAGTTGAAACTGGAGCAGCAGCAGGTGGACTGGGGTGGACTGGGGATAGCAGGTGGACTGGGGACAGCAAGGAGTCATCATTTCTTGTTGGAATGACATCATAGTGGACTTGTACTATCATCCCAAAATAATAATAAGCTTCACTGCGAAGCGGGATGAGTTGAGTTAGTTGCAATGTAGTATTTCTAGACAGACAGGTTGCTTCTGGCAATGTACCAATGCTCCAACTTAACACTTCTGTAGAAGTTCCAGCTTCACTTGGGACGGAGGGGACAAGTCGGAAATGGGAAGCGCGTTACTGGTAACATCATTGTCGGATTGCTGCTCTGTACCATCACTCATTCATATATCCTTATGTACATATTCCTTATCCCCTTACACTGTGTATAAGACAGTAGTTTTGGAATTGTTAGTTAGATTACTTGTTGGTTATCACTGCATTGTCGGAACTAGAAGCACAAGCATTTCGCTACACTCGCATTAACATCTGCTAACCATGTGTATGTGACAAATAAAATTTGATTTTGATTTGATCATTGTCGGATCCTCTTGTTGCTAAACATGCATCTCGGCCTCCTTGGGTTATTCCTTTTCATGGTTTTGAGTGTGAGTACCTTTTGAACTATCTAGCTTAACTTGACCACAATTCCCGCCCACATTTTTTTAAACCATGCCTACCCAAACTCTGTCTGAAGACAACACTCACTGAACTTTTTTGTCAAAGAAAGCCGACATCCTCCCCTAGACCTTTTGCTGTTGCCTAGCTTACGATGCTCCAAGGTGTGGGATATCTGGAATTAGTTGGGATGCAGTGCATCTTCTGAAGTGCCAGACACATTTAGTAAAGCAGTTAGCATGCATGGCTGACCTTTAACTGTGGATGAGAGAACTTTCTGTTCGATGCTGTCAGTGATTAAGAAGTTAAATGTACTTTTTAGTATGTCTGTGCAGCAATCGGTCAGCCAATGCAGTAGATGTGTACTGTCTGATGAATCCCCTGCGCCCCCCTGCTGTAGCCTCTCCCTGAGGACACACTGGGGGACACCATTAGCCTATAGAGAGTGACATGATAAATACAAGGCTGTCTGCAACCAGCTCATACTTAGCCCACTTCACCAGCTATTCATAAAGTTATGAATTCTAACTTTATAGTATGTCTGTGTTTGTGTGTGCACGCGAGTGCGCGTGCGCGCGTGTGTGTGTGTGTGTGTGTGCATCTGGGTATGCGTGTGTGAGAAAGAGAAAGTGTGTAGTTATTATACCTGCGCTTGGACAATTTTTCTCAGGTTTCCAATGTGCTTTTGTGAGGCTGGGCTATTCTACTGAGTACAGTGGTATTGTATAAGACCCACATCAGAGTACCAACCACATGGAGATTCTACGAAAAGCATTATGCTATGATTGCAATCAATAAGAAGAAATCTCTACGTGCCTTTCTATATTATTGCACTAGGTGCACTGGAGAGATGTACTGTAAAAGGCACAGAGAGACTTGACTTGAGACTTCAACATGATGATGGTTTACCACATCCGTCAACGGCGTCATTAATAAGTGCATCGACGCCGTCGTCAACACAGTGACCATACGTACATATCCCAACCAGATTACAAGCAACATCCGCAATGAGCTAAAGGCTAAAGCTGCCGCTTTCAAGGAACGGACACTAATCCGGATGCTTATAAGAAATCCCGCTATGACCTCAGACGAGCCATTAAACAGGGAAAGCGTCAATACAGGACTAAGATCGAATCCTACTACGCCAGCGCTGATGCTCGATGGATGTGGCAGGCCCTCAAACTATGACGGATTACAAAAGGAAACCCAGCCACGAGCTGCTCAGTGATGCTAGCCTACCAAACAAGCGAAATGCCTTCTATGCTCTCTTCGAGGCAAGCAACACTGACCCATGTGTGAGAGCACCTGCTCTAACTATGTGATCTTTCTCTCCATAGCCAATGTGAGTAAGACCTTTAAACAAGTTAACATTCGCAAGGCCGCGGGGCAAGACGGAATACTAGGACATGCACTCAGCAAGTGGGAGGACAAGTCGGAAATGTCTTCACTGACATTTTCAACCTATCCCTGATCCGGACTGTAATACCAACTTGTTTCCAGTAGACCACCGTACTCCCCATGTCCAACATCGCCAAGGTAACCTGCCTAAATGTCTATCACCCTGTAGCACTCACATCCATAACCATTAAATACTTTGAACAGCTGGTCACATCAACACCATCATCCTAGACATCCTGGACCCACTCCAATTTGCATACCGCCCTAACAAATCCACAGATGACGTAATCTCTATTCCATTCCACACTGCCTTCACCTACCTGGACAAAATAAATACCAACAGTGGTTCCTCCATTAAAAGTTGTGAGCTCACGCCGTGGGATTTAGAGGTAATTTGTGGTTAAGTACGGTACCCTGAGTCACCACTTCATTGCTCCAGACCAGTGCTAAAGGGGAGTTAGAGCGCTGATTATGCTTTTGGGTCCTACTGTGTCTCCAACTGACAATGAATGGGTGACATAAACCTAAATAGAAACTTATAATTGTGCACAACTTCAGTAATACTTACTAAAACTGTTGTTATACTAAGGTTTTTATTATTTTTATTTTATTAGGGTTATTTACCTCTCACTGTAGTACTGTAGGCCACTCCGGTCACATTGTACAGCGCCTGAGTGGCACAATGGTCTAAGACACTGCTTAGCAGTGCAAGCTGTGATGATACAGATGCTGATTCAATTCCCATGCCGGCCTCAACTGGGAGACCCATGAGATGACTGTAGGTTTTTGGTTTCTCTCCCTCTAAAAACAGAACTAAATCATTCTTAAATAACAAACAGGCTTTATTTACAAATTAGTAACTATGTCTCAACCCAAGTTCAAGAAGGGCCTTTTTACATTATTTAAAAACAAAATTATTTTCAAAAATGTTAAGGGTTATTGCACTTAATAATGGTGCTGACTAGGGAAACGTTCCCACGGTTCTGTTCTTAGTGCCAGTCTGCACGTTCAAACTAAAACAGTGTAACTAATAATGGCATCTTTATGCTTTCATTAATAAAATAATGATACAAATACTCTTTCAAAATGCCGATGTTTATCTAGTTATGGATCCATTACTATGGGAATAAATATCACTGAATTACAGAAATATCCTCCAATCCTCTATATGTAATTATTGGCGGAGAGTCACCTCATATTTTTCGATATACTGTAGGCCTACCGTAGTCAACACGAGTCTCACTAGTGTTGAGTAATGTGCTGTTAAAAGTGGGGTAGGTCTTATTTATTTAAAGAGCATATTGAAGTTAGAAGCAATAGGATTTGAAGCAATGGCCTACAACTATTTGAGCACCGTTTCGTGCTGCTCTGAGACAAGCATGGGGACTGGTCTTGGTAAATCAATGTGATTTTTATTTTCACTTCATCTTCGTTTGGGTTTTGGTTACACTAGAATTAAAAAATGAGGGTGCCGAAATGTTATGCTCTTAGTGTAACCTTTGTTTAACTAGGCAAGTCAGTTAATAAGAACAAATTCTTATTTACAAGGACAGCCTACTCCTTCCTATACTGACAACCGTTACATTGTACAGCGCAATATTTTCTGTTCCATCCTAACGGAAACACAGAGGGTTTTTGTTTTTCTTGGAATAGAAAACACCATAATATGAATCAAATTAATTAGGCAAGTACCAATCAAAAGTTTAC
Organism: Oncorhynchus nerka; assembly: GCF_034236695.1. Taxonomy (NCBI): domain Eukaryota; kingdom Metazoa; phylum Chordata; class Actinopteri; order Salmoniformes; family Salmonidae; genus Oncorhynchus; species Oncorhynchus nerka. Next base: position 41,772,711 of record NC_088404.1, read on the forward strand.
ACACATCTACTCATTTCAGGATTTTTCTTTATTTTTTACTATTTTCTATATTGTAGAATAATAGTGAAGACATCACAACTATGAAATAACACATATGGAATCACAGTAGCCTAATAAACAAATGCAGGTGGCTTATACTGTATCTTCAAAATGCTTTAAATGCTTTCATATCCAAATGTAAAAGCATATACTGTACAGTACTGTATTTCTTCATCATTATCTTTATGCTTTCGTTACCAAAAGGAACTGGAACCAAAAGGAACCTCAACAGCTTCTATCACCAAGCCATACGGCTGCTAAACAAGACTGCTAAATAGCTAATCATATGGCTACCTGGACTACCTGCATTGACCCTTTTTTGCGCTAACTCTCTTGCACTGACTCCGTGCACACACACTGGACTCTACCCACACACTCACACATATTTACACTGACAACCCAACACACACATACACACACAAACACTACATACGCCCACACACACAACACACGCACAAAAAAATAAATATACTATATACTGCCACACACACACTCATACACACTTTCACACTCACACACATACGCTTCTGTTACTCTCTATTATCTATCCTGTTGCTTAGTGACTTTATGTATTTATTCTTTGTGACACTATTTCTATTATTATACTTAAAAAAATATATATATTAACTCTGCATTGTTGGAAAAGTACCCGTAAGTAAGCATTTCATTGTTAGTTTACACCTGTATTGTTAGTTTACACATTGTTAGTTTACACGAAGCATGTGAAAAAAACAATTTTTAATATGATTTGATTTGATTACAGTGATTTTGTGCCAGTCAGATGTTATTCAAATGTATGATTTAAATAACTTCAGTTTCTCATTTTCTTATGGTCTGCCTGTTCTGTTTCCTGGCTTGGACTGTGTTTTCAGTCCCTAGAGCTACACTAAGATCAGTGGTCTGTTTGAACTTATCTTCATCGACCATATTTCATATTTTGGAGAGAGTAAGAGAGAGAAATAGAAGGAGAGAGAGCAAAAGAAAGAGAGCAAGAGAGCGAGAAGCAGGGACCAAAAGAGAGAGATTGCAAAAGCACAAGAGAGACAGATAGAGAGAGAAGAAAATGAGAAGAAAGGGAGATTAAGCATCAGAGAAGTTTGATATGGAATCAGACATGCTGCTTCTACTTTTTGGAGAACTTGTCTGAAATCCACAGATTCCAGCTCTCTAAATGTCCTCCTAACAGTGAGACCCTGGTGTGAAAGCCTCCTGGGACGTTCTGCTCACAGTAGAAGCACAGCCTTGTTCCCGCTTAAAGGCTGTGTGTGTTGTACACAATGCTCTTCGCAAATGAGAAACTCTGGCAGTAAATGGAATTACGTTTCAAAAGTTTCAAAAGCAGCACAAACGCTGTAATGCCGGATTACTTAGCGACATGATTTTGCGAGGCCTTTTGAGGCAGAGCACACTCTAATAGGACACAGCTATCAGCTCTGATGCAGACACTGTCACCTTTCAGATTAGTCTTCAGATTCCCATCTCTCCCCATCATAACATCTTGACATTTAGTTAGGAGGCAGAAAATTGTCTTCACAACACTGAGCAGGAAAACCTTATTACCTGACATAAAAAAAAAAATGTATTTCGTGCCTGACAATAAAAAGGAATCCAAAGTAAATATGAGTTGTTAGATGTAATCCCATTTCCCTCGATCAAAGCCAAGCAGAAAAGGTTACACATCTGAAGCTTCCTGTTGTCTTCAAAATTATTTCTCAACAGCCTATCAAAGACTTGTTGTGTTTCTTCCGTACCCTTTTAGGATGCACACAACATAACCGTAATGCTTTCAAGAGACAGCGTTGGATGATCAGAATGCTTGTTAGATGAAAGGAGACGGTAATGTCAAGCATCATATGCAACTACACCTCCATTTGTTTATTAAGGCATAGGAGTTTTGAGAAAACAGAAACTGTTTCGGGTGAAGTATTGACAAATGCCTCAAAATACATTGACATTACTTACATATAATGACCCCGGCAAATTGGTTTCGAAATGATTTCTTGTCATTTCGAATGGAATTAAACATCTGCAATAACTAGCTGCACAGGTAGCTCTATTTTATATTTGAATATTTTTGCAGGTTTAAATTCCCAAAAGTACAAAGTGTAAGTACTACCTTATGTATGACATATGCTTCAAAATAAGTTTACATTACTAGTCATTACTTACATGTAATGAACCCAGCAATTTGGTTTATAAAGGATTTATTGACATTTTGAATGGAATTAAACATCTGCAATAACTAGCTGAATGAGCAGCTCTGTTCATAATTTGAATAATTTTGCAGGCTTAAATTCCAAAAAGTACAAATCGTAAATACTACCGTATGTATGACATTTAATTCCATTCTGAAAGTGTCATGCAGGATTTTCAGTAGCTATACAGTAATACCATATTACTTAGCTACGGTGTCCTAAAGGACCAAGCACAGTCATGAGAGGACAGATCACCATTTTACATTACCATGATTGGTTTTATGGCCTAAAAGGAACTCATGTTAAATTGGGTGACTGTAAAAAAAAGCAAGCCCACACAGTTCTCAGTTAGGGGTTTTAGCCAGCTAATCCGTGTTGTGCAGTGCTGTTTAAACTCATAGCCACTTCTTGGAGGACGAGGGGGCCAATGCCATTGTCACTTGACATCAAAGCACATCCCGCCATGCTCCCGCTGAAATCCCCCCAAAACCTGACAACATTAGAATACCATCAAACGCTCGCTGCTTGCCTTTGAAATTTCTGACACTGTTTGCAGGCTATGAAGAGTTGTATGGGGATAGAAATTAAATGTTTTATTTTATTTAACTAGGCAAGTCAGTTAAGAACAAGTTCTTATTTACAATGACTGCCTACCGGGGAACAGTGGGTTAACTGTCTTGTTCAAGGGTAGAACAACAGAGTTTGACCTTGTCAGCTCAGGGATTCGATCCAACAACCTTTCGGTTACTGGCCCAACACTCTAACCACTAGGCTACCTACCTGCCATGCTTTTTGTTAGCAATGAGAATTGAATATAGAAATGGAGTTCTGTTGACTCTCTCAACCTCTACTGGCATGGTGAAGCCTTGCCTTTCTTTCCCTCCTCTCCTGTCAGTCCACAGACAGAGTGAGTGTGTGATTGTGGCCAGAGGGGAGATTTAAAGTGGCTGTGGTGGAGAGAGCGATAAAAAGGCCCCACAACAGAGTTGAAAAGGTTAAGTGCATTGAGCGAGTACGTTGATAGATTTGATTCCTATTGATTTGGTAGGCACACAGCACTAACTGTAGAGTTTTCCAATTTCAGATGGTCCTGAGGTGTAGAGAGTCTGCAAGAAAGAGAGACCCAGTTCAGCTTCACACAACAAATACAGGAGACACACTGCTGAGGGCCTAAAACAGGCTTCATCAATGTTGGAGGAAGACTTCCTTCCATCTCCTTTATCTTCTGTCCACAACAAAAAGGCATTGATCTTATTATGGCAGCATTCATAGATCCCCCCCCCCCAACCTACAGTACAGACTGACTAAGACAGGAGAAGAAATAGAGAGGGGAGGGGGGAGCGAGAGAGAGATAAAGAAAGGGACTGAAATAAACGTAGGATAATCCATTTTTATAGATGCACAGCCAGTGTGTTCTGCTGTGCCCCCCGTTCCTCATAATGCCAGTAATTCTAATGACAGGGACGTTGGCAGGGCAGGGTGGGCTTGTTAGTGTTACAGTGATCAGTGGGAAGCCCAGAACAGAACATCGCTGCACATGAGACACACCACCATGTAGCTGTAACTGTTCATCAACCCCTCATCATGTCCCTTCTGTCACTGCACTGTCAGTGTCACAGTGTGCCAGCCATCCTCGTAAAGCCTGGCCTCCCTCCATATAACCTGCCTTTTATGGGCCGCTGCACATCATAATGTCTGCATGGACAGCTGGGTGTGTTTGGGTGTTTGTTTGGGTGTATTTCGCTTTTTGTCATAATTACAGATGGCGATTGTGTGTGTTGATAATCCTACCAACCGCTTAACCTCTCGCTTTACAAATGATATACTGTATTCAAATAAATAAATAAAAGATAATAATTAAGGTGTGTCATTTTCTGCAGTTAAGCAACAGGTGCTAATTGTTGCAGTGGGTTACCATGGTGGTTGAATGGAATGAAAGCGTAGCTCCAACTGTTTGATAATAAGTGGTAATGAGAGTTTAAAGAGGGTTTTTCAACATTACATGTACAACACTACAATTAGCTCAGCATCTGGCCCAGGGTTGCTGGAAGTGCCACCAGATGTACATGTACATTTAATGTGAGTATTATAAGCTGTTGAGAGCAGGAATATAGCTTGATTCATGGCTAAACTAAAAAGGAATGCTTTCCCATTCTTCCCACTTGAGAGTCAGTTTTATCCGAGGGCACTGTATTGAAGACTGTCCTTGGCTCTCCATTATAAACAGAATGTGCAGATGAGATGTTCAGTGTTCTTCAGTTTAAGAGTTCCCAGGGCTAGGGGGTATACGCTGCTAAGGATATTTCTGTTATGTAGAGAAAAGAAGAAAAGAGGAAATTCATTTATTATGGATGTATTATGTAGAACATTGTCCCGACTGTAAAGCAAAGGGATTTTCCATAAAGCAGCAGCAGTGGATTCCTTCTGAGGAGGAGTGGGCTCATTTGTAAATGGTGTTGTTATTAACCTAGCCACTGCTGGCTCAGATTTCAGGAAACAGTATCAGTTACCTCGTACCCCTGCACATCCACCCAGAACTGCTACTCCCTGTATATAGCCATATTATTTTTACTCCTTATTGTTATTTGTTATTCACTGAGTATTTATTCCTTGTGTCACTATCTATTTTTAGTTTATAGTTTTAATTTCAATCTTTAAATCTGCATTGTTGGGATAGGATTAAGTTAGCATTTCACTGTTAGTCTACACCTGTTATTTACGAAGCATGTGAAAAATACATTGGATTTTATTCAAATATATGGATATCCCAGAATACATCATGTTTTTCAAACAACTATGATCTCAAATTGAATCAGACCATTTAATCATGAACTGGTATAAGGTTATGTTCATGCCTGAGGCAGTATGTGATAGCTCTCATTCAAGACAAGTCAAAGAGACTACAGTCCAAACGGAGGTATTGTCTTCTCACCCCCACCACCTTCCTCTTGGGCTCCTCACAGTGGAAGGGGGAGGGGGGTTGAGGGAAGGGTACTTGATGGGCCAGGAAGGGGAGTGTGGCAAAGCAAGATAAGGATAGGATCAACACGATCAGAGAAGATAAACCATGGTGGAGTGGCGCTATCTCTCTGTCAGACGACAATGGCATTTTACACATATGTGTACAGGGTGGCATACACACACACGCATGCAGGCATGCACACACGCACGCACACACTCACACAGAGTGAGATGGCTCATGAACATCTTATTTACCACACCATGTCCCTGGTAAAGACATGGAATGGCAGCAAGTGGATGGTGAGGGGTGGAGAGGGACATTTAGGCAAAGCACATGGCTTTGATAAAAGCTCATTGAAGTGTTAATGATCGCTATTAAATGAAAGCAAACAATCACACTCACACAGCATACTCATGAAGGTACAGCATTAGCAGATGCGGATATGTGCGTGTATCTATTCATGTGTTTATTTGTAATTGACAGAGAGGGAACCTAAGGTTATCGTATTTGAATAGCTACCTTGGTCATTCCTGTGACGTTGCTCATGCATAGAGATCACTGAACCCTAGAAGAGACTGCTGCTGATCAGAGACAGCACATGTAGATATGTAGAATAGGTAGAGACCCTGGAATGCACAGGAACGCAACACAACCATGTAGAAAAGCTGTCTAAACAGTGTTGGTAATAGCTGTGGTCTTTTGTTTCTCCCTCTCTCTCTCTCTCTCTCTCTCTCTCTCTCTCTCTCTCTCTCTTTCTCTCTCACAGTGTTCTTTGATGACTGTGCGGGGAATGAGGGCTTGGCGTTCGAGGTGTCCCACCCGGACTTCCAGGTGGACGAGGAGATGAACCTGGTGGCCAGACGAGACGTGATGGACAGCGGCACTGTCATGTTTATCCACGGGGTCAACGAGCAGGCTGATGACATGGCACAGGTGGACATTGTCGGAGCTCCACCTAGATCTCCTCAAACACTCAGGGTGAGTAGCTGGCCAATGGATGCCTCTGACTATGGCAGATAGATACTCTCCTATTAATGTTGCTGTTCAGAGCTCATCATTTAATAAGATAGCTGTGGAAAGAAGTGTGCAACAGACTGCACAACAAAGCTTTGAAATGACAGCTGTGTCTTTTCATTGTATTTTTCTACAATGTACACTTATTTAAAGTGACTTCCTCTTTCCACTGGGTGGATGAGTGGACTTAATTTGGGTTTGGAGAGCCGGTGGTTGGTGAAAATGACTGCATCTCACTTTTGTCATTCAAGTACAGTTCCCAGAACTGCCCACTGTGCTCTTTGTCACCAAACTTTAACCACTTAAATCTTCAGTTTCATCTTAAAATAAAAATGTGTTCCTTCTATATATGGTGTTAGTATTCAAAATACCAAATACAGTAACAAATTCTGTTTAATGATCCACAAAACCACCTGTATCAAAGTCACTCCATCCATTACCCCCTCCACTTGCCTTCCAGCCCCTTCCTGTCCCCGCCCTCCAGGCCAGCACTAGTGCTGCCAACTTGATTAAAACATTTCCCAGGGCCATCTCAAATATTCCGTTACCTCCCCTCCAATCATCGCTCTTCCCTGCTCCCTGCCCAGGTGTCCCACTGGTGTAGTTTCTCTGGTTCCCAGCCTAATGAGTAGCTCTCTCACTGTCTCCGTGCGTCACCTTGCCTTCATTTGTTTATGCTTCTCCCATTATTTATTTCGTTTGCCAGTCCACGGCTATGTCTTTGGCAAGCCTGGGAGAACATAAGGGAATGAGTCATCTCCATTCTGTGTGTGAATGGGGAGAGAAGGTTTCCTCATGAGTAATGTCACCATAATGTTCTTCTTGGCGAGTACGAAGGCGCTCTGTTTTTAAAACATTTTTTTTTTGTCTCCCGAGTTAAAAGAAGCTTAGCTAAATAAAATGTTTCTAAAATGTAATTTCCTTGTCGTGGGTTAACAAGACATTATGGATGTTGACATGACTAAGTGTTATAATGAAAGAAAAAGTTAAGAAAAGTTGGGTGGCCGTGGCCCAATAACCAATTTTTCTTCAGAATTCATTCTGTAGGAGAGAACTCCCAGCAGTGTCAGACCAGCTCCGATGCCAGATCATCCATTGTCTCCTCCCTTTGTTCTGGCTCTTTGATATCTCTCTGCTGCTCTAGGCCTACCCAGTGGGGGATATTAGTGTTAATGGCATAGAATACATGAACCTCATTAATTAGGCAAAGAGGGAAAGTAAGAATAGAGAGACAGAGGAGACTATTGGACATAAGAGGGTTATGGTTATGGTTGAGGAGGAGAAAGAGAAAGAGAAAAGGATTGAACACAAAAGGGGCAGAAAGACAGGCGAAGAAAAGGAGGGAAAACAGGCAGATGAGACTGGATGAGTCCTTTAATGTGGATTGGTAAAGAGCTCTCATTATTTCACAATCAATTAATCTACAGAGGCTCTCTGCTTTGAGAAGCAGAACCAAAGAACAAAGCAACAGAACCATCACCCTCATCTCCGCCTCTATCATACACTGTATATCTCTGTGATGTAGACTTCAAGACTCAATCATCATAATTATTCCCCAATAGAGGCTTGCTGTCTCTGGTGAAAGCCCCAAAGTCTGGAAAGGGTTTTGTAAGGATTATGTTTGGAGGTTGTGTTGGGCAAACCAATCGTACCAGGCTGAGGTCATGGCAATTTGATTTGGTGTTAGGAACAGAGCTTTTATAGATTAAGAGGAAACAGAATCAAATTGAAAAATAGAAATGGGTTTCACATTTTACAGTGCCATCCTGTAATCACAATTAATATCAACCACAGCAAATGACAGTACAAAACTGTTTTGTTCCCTTAAAACACGTCTCTGTTGCCAAGCTTTCATTACTCCAACCCCTCCATTTCTCCACTAATGTCGAGCGGAAATGTCCCTGGGTGTATATATTGATGTAACTGCCAAAATAATGGAAACACTTGAGCAAATGAGGGAAACAAAGTATATTGAAAGCAGGTGCTTCCACGCATGTGTGCTTCCTGAATTAATTAAGCCATTAACATCCCATAATGCTTAGGGTCATGTATAAAAATGCTGGGCAGGCCATTATTTTGGCTACCAGGGCTATGTCCTCATAGGATGACATCCATCCACAGGTCATAAGTTGTCACTGAATTAATTTGATAAGCATGTAAAGGATGTAAACTATATGCCATGGCCGTCTCTGTTACCAGATCTCAACCCAATTGAACATTTCTGTGAGATTCTGGAGTGGCGCCTGAGACCGTTTTTCCACCACCATCAACAAAACACCAAATATGGAATTTCTTGTGGACGAATGGCGTCACATCCCTCCAATAGTGTGCTAGACACTTGTTGTAAGGGTCGACGCTGGTAGAGACGAGAAGCAGGTACAGGGAGTGAACATTTAATGGCGACAGACATGGAACAGGACAGGACAGTGTCTGGACGTGAACCCATAATGACATTAATGCTGACACAGGGAACAACCGGGGGAGCAGACAGTTATAGACGGGGCAATCAACAAAGGGAAGGAGTCCAGGCGAGTCCAATGAGCGCTGCTGTGCGTAAAGATGGTGACAGGTGTGCGTAATGAAAGGCAGCCTGGCGCCCTCGAGCGCCAGAGAGGGAGAGCGGGAGTAGGCGTGACACTTGTAGAATCTATGCCAAGGTGCATTGAATCTGTTCTGACCTGTGGTGGCCCAATGCCCTCGTAAGACACTTTATGTTGGTGTTTCCTGTATTTTGTCAGTTACCTGTATAATTCATATTATAGTATCTTTATAGTGTCTTTGTTGTAGATTTATTGGCTTTTGATAATTGATAAGTGCTGTCTGAGTGGGGGTAGAATATGTTTTTAATTCCTCAGAGGAGGACGAGATGGTAATGTGGGCTTCAGCTTGAGGGAGGGAGGCTGCTGATAAATGATTGCCATTACGAGGAAACTCTGAATTCACAGAATAATGTATTATCTTTTGCTGGGGATCAATGTGAGAATTAATGGAAGAAAGCATTTACATTTTTTAAATGCACACGCTAAGATATGGAATTTTGTTTATTTTTCTGTTATTTTCTTTCTGTTACATTATATAGTACAAGGGTCACCCTCTGGGAAATAAATAGCCATATTTAAATATAACAATTGATAAGAGCAAAATAAAACTACTTAGTTGGCTTAGTTATTTTTCTTCCATGCCATCTCACTCTGAAATAAATGAGAATACTGAGAAATGTTTTGATCAAGTCCTCACTTCCTTCCATTAGTCTAATGTAATGTAATGGATAACAAACAGTTCTACAATGCTGCCACAACACAGCAGTTGACGGTGCATACTACACCCGCTCCTATTGCAGTTTAAAACCTGCTCCCTCACTTGTTCTTTCCATTAAAGTACTGTGTTGTTTGTCTCCGTCAGCAGTGCAGTACACAGTACCATCTAGTACCATCAGTACACAGTACCATCTAGTACCATCAGTACACAGTACCATCTAGTACCATCAGTACACAGTACCATCTAGTACCATCAGTACACAGTACCATCTAGTACCATCAGTACACAGTACCATCTAGTACCATCAGTACACAGTACCATCTAGTACCATCAGTACACAGTACCATCTCTCCTCTACTCAGCCTCTCTTTTGCTCTCCTGGTTGTTCACCTCACATGGGCTCTTTGTCATATGCATGTAGTTACTAGTGGTAAGTCATGTCCAGGCCTGCCCCTCAGCCATTTCTGTACTGAAGAATCATGGCAGGGCAGTTAGAGATCTGAGTCACTGTGTCAGTCTGCCTGGTGCTGTCCTCATCCCTGTCTGGCAGTATTGCCGAGTTAAGTGGTCTTTAGCAATCTTACAAAGTGCTTTGCTGAACTCTTCAGGTCACAGCTGGTGGTGGTCCCTCTGTGTGATAACAACAACCAGGCTTGTTGTTTTTATTTAATTTCTTGTGATGTTTGGTTGTGTATGTTGTGTTGTGTCTCAGTGCTGGCTTGTTGTGGCTGGAGACTAACATGTGTTCTGTGTCAATAGTGTAGTCCCAGGTTACACTCTGACATTCTCTCTCTGTTCGTACTGCACACCACTCCAACAGAGAGTCAGGAATGACTAATGAGACTTCTCAATATAGTATTCAGGGGAAGAATGGCAGAATGGACAAGGACGTGACATTGCTGCCGCAGTAACTCTGCTCTCAGTCTGTGAGTGACGAAGACTCTGTCTGTCGCAATGCCTATAGATCCTAGGTCAAACAAAATCCCCCACCATCAACACTTCTCTCACTCCTCTTCGTCGTCCTGCTCTGAAATACACACACATCAACTCCACTGCCCAAATGTATTCAGACCCCCCCCCCCCATGTGTTCCTGGCACATCTTGGTGCTCACTTCCCTAATGAGAATTCAAACATTCTGAGAGAGAGAGAGAGAGAGAGAGAGAGAGAGAGAGAGAGAGAGAGAGAGAGAGAGAGAGAGAGAGAGAGAGGTGTCGCAGCAGCAGTAATTTATGGACAGGAAACAAAGATTCATGACTAACTTCTCGTGGGGTGTTACAGTGTCACAGAACTGAGCCCAGCGCTAGGCCTATTCATCACCTGCACAGCGAGGCAGGAGAGGGGGACACACGTTATGTTTAGTCTCCCAGCATTCAGTGCGAGCTTCACGCCTCTCTGGCCTTGACAATGTAGCTAGGTATGTGTATCAAACGGAGTGTGCTCATCAATATCCCCAATGACCACATGCAGAGCATTGATGGGTTTTAAGCCCCCATCCCTTCACTGCACCCTTCATCTCTCAGCACAGGAAAGAGATAGTGACAGTGTGTTCCATCTTCAGTGTAATACCTGTCATCACTCTGCTGTTTTCCATTGAGCTGCTAAAAATAAAGGTATCGTACTGTATCATAGCAATAAAGCAGCCAGGAGCAATGCATTCTGGGATTGATGTGGTCATACTTACGGAAGTTAGGTTTTAAAGGGCCACCCAAAGGCCAGGAGCTAGCTTTGGAACCCAATCATAGAAGACAACCCACCTATGAATTTGCATTTAAATACATAATAGTCCATTTAATCTGGAGTAGTTATGTGACACTCTGGTTGACTGCTTCAGGGATTTCAGAGTCAGTCAGTGGCTGGAAAACACTGTCTGTTACAGGACACTATGTACTTTATGTACCTTGTTCTGGTTGTGTTGATAGGTTTCATATGACCTCTGAAGGTTGTCTGGAACAGGAAAGTAAAGTGAGTTGGAGTGAGTTGCCAGTATAGCAGTCAGTGTGCTCTCTCTGTCTCCATGTCAACGTACAGCTTTGTAAACAACTGCCTTCAGCACCCACCCCTCCTACCTCGTCCCTCTCTGTCATTCTAACAGGGGTGAGCACTGCCAGCTCACAGCGCAGCACAACATTGCATACAAGATTGTAACTGTATGATGTGCCATAAAAGAGGAAGGACAACTGCTTCTTCTGGTTGTTGACCGGACTGTCGCCAAACTGTTGTTTCTGGTAGCAGCGTGGGCATGGACCTGCTGTTTTAAACTCTCTAGAGACAGCAGGTGCGGTAGAGATACTCTGAATAATCGGCTATGAAAAGCCAACTGACATTTACTCCTGAGGTGCTGACCTGTTGCACCCTCGACAACTACAGTGATTATTATTATTTGACCCTGCTGGTCATCTATGAACATTTGAACATCTTGGCCATGTTCTGTTATAATCTCCACCCGGCACAGCCTCTCTAGGTTTCTTCCGGCCCTCTAGGGAGTTATCCAAGCCACCGTGCTTCTACACCTGCATTGCTGGCTGTTTGGGTTTTAGGCTGGGTTTCTGTACAGCACTTCGTAACATCAGCTGATGTAAGAAGGGCTTTATAAATACATTTGATTGATTGGATACCTCATGCCAGGGCGGGGATCAGGAGGACCTCTACCGAGTGGGCACAGGGCTGTCACGGAGGAGGGAGGCAGAGATAGATACAGAGAGGGGGGAAGGGTGAGAGGGAAGGGACAGAGGGAGAGGGAGAATAAGAGAGAGAAAGTCAAAAAGACAGTGTATGTAAAACATAGAGAGAGATGGTGACTGCTGGATGTTCTCTCATCCCTGACATGTCATGTTGGTACTGCGGCTGCTGCTCACCCAGCCAGCACAGTGACACTCTCCTCTCCTATTCTGGCCCTATTCATACATGTGGCGATTACACTGTGGTAATAGAAATGCTACATTTTTCTGTAATTTTGCAATATACAAAAGCATCAGTCAATTTGAACAATGTAAATTTGCCATGTTTAAAACTCCTCCAATGTCCTCCACTGTCATATATACAGCATGTTAAGAGTCATATCAGCTCCCCGCCTGCCACTGGTCACTTTACAGGTGAGTGATCCAACTATGCTTCTCCACCATCTGTTCTGTGTGTTCGCTGTCTCTAGCTATTATATTGTATATCTATGAGTGCACAAAAGCACAAGTCTTCTTTGAAGTCTTAGGCTCTCACATTGCTCATGCAGGCGTTTTGCCTGTGTATGTGTTGGCGGGCAGTGAGGCAGCATTATGTGACCATGTGTCCTGCTGAATGGACAGCCAGAGCCTGGTGCTCTCACTTGGGTCATTGCAGCTATGCAAATGTGTTCAATTTGAGTCCTGAGTCGATAGCGTGAATCTAATTTTCACCAAAACATTAGAACTTACAAAAGGAGAGGGGGAGAGAGAGACGAGGAGAGGAAAGAAGAAGAGAGAGGTACAAGGGAGAAAAGCTACTTATCCATACCACTTATTACGTTTACATACAGTTGCAAATGCACATTGGCTAATGAGTGTGAGCCACACATACGCGCATACACACATATAAACGGAATGTCTTTCCATACTGTGACAGAACTAGAGTCACAAAGCATGACACTTTTTCTTGTTCCTCTAGATTCTGTAGTGTTCTGAAGATGGAAATTAACATTTCAAATAGGTTCTGGCTGAATCAACAATAGGTTAAAAAAAGTGAGTAAATAGGTTTTCTTCGTGAGAGCATTGTCATCTTTCATCTTTCTCTCCTTCGGTCTTTCTTTTCATATCGCTGTATCTCTCTTTCAATCTCCCTCTCTTTTTCTACTCCCCCAAGTCTGAAAAGATCGAGTCAATTAGATTGTTGAAGGAAGCATAACAATGCAATTACATCAAACCTAATGACTTACTGTTCAAGGTTATAACAGTCTAATTTTGTTGTTAGATTGTAATTCCATCCAAATGAATGTCTGTTTCTAAAGACTGTACTGGTTGCTGTGTCAGTCTTAGATAGCCTCCTCTCTTCGCCGCCTCTCCAGAACAACCCTATCTGACAGCTGCTGACAGGTGTTAGAATGACAGTATCAATGTACATGTAACTGCAGAAATAAAGGAAACACCAACATAGCGTCTTAATAGAGCATTGAGCCACCACAAACCATCAGAAAAGCTTCTCTTCACTTTGGCATAAATTCTACGAACCATAACTGTGTGGAAACACCTGCTTTCAATAGACTTTGTATCCCTCATTTACTCAAGTGTTTCCTTTATTTTGGCAGTTACCTGTATGTCCTTTCTTCCACCAATCAGTGGTCATCATGGTGGAGATGAGAGGAGGATAGGAAGCCATATGCCTACAGAGAGTGTGTGTGTGTGTGTGTGTGTGTGTGTGTGTGTGTGTGTGTGTGTGTGTGTGTGTGTGTGTGTGTGTGTGTGTGTTTGTGTTTGTCAGAGCTTACAATACTGTACAGCCATTACATTATGAGTGTTGTGACACACTCTTCAATGTGGGCAAGAAATACAAGAGCAGCACAATGAACTGTACAGTGACTTGATTGTATTGTGTGTATGAATGGACTCATGCTCAGTGTGCATTACTGTACATCCTTCCTATTCAATGTAATGTGTTTTGAATGCCACCCCTCTCTCTTTGTGTTTGTTTGTGTAGGAGATCCTTGGCCTTGGACAGATCCAGCCCTACAGATCGAAGAGAGCCCTGTTCGCCCCTCGCATGCATGTCAATGAGAACATGGAGCCGCCCTTCCCCAAAGTCATTGGCACGGTAAGCCTCACCCGTCCGTCCCACCTCGGGCTCCACTAATACACTGACTGCTTGACCTTCTGATTAAGTGTTATTCACAGTCAAGCAAAGCGGATATCCATATTCCAGTGAAAACATGCCTCTCCTCATATGTGAACTGTGAATAACATGAATAATCAGTATTTAAACATTAAACAGTACACAATTACACCTAACGAATATAACAACAGTGCTTTGATTTGAGATTTTTGTAATAATAAAAAATCTCAACTTTTTGGATGACACTCAAATCAAATGGGTGGCTTGATGAATAGAAGGAAACATTTGTGTGCATACTCAAGGAATTCCTTTGATGAATAGAAGGAAACATTTGTGTGCATACTCAAGGAATTCCTTTGATGAATAGAAGGAAACATTTGTGTGCATACTCGAGGAATTCCTTTGATGAATAGAAGGAAACATTTGTGTGCATACTCGAGGAATTCCTTTGATGAATAGAAGGAAACATTTGTGTGCATACTTTCCTTTGATGAATAGAAGGAAACATTTGTGTGCATACTTCCTTTGAGAAGGAAACATTTGTGTGCCTTTGATGAATAGAAGGAAACATTTGTGTGCATATGAATAGAAGGAAACATTTGTGTGCCTTTGATGAATAGAAGGAAACATTTGTGTGCATACTCGAGGAATTCCTTTGATGAATAGAAGGAAACATTTGTGTGCATACTCAAGGAATTCCTTTGATGAATAGAAGGAAACATTTGTGTGCATACTCAAGGAATTCCTTTGATGAATAGAAGGAAACATTTGTGTGCATACTCAAGGAATTCCATTTGATACTCGAATATGAATGGAAACATTTGTGTGCATACTCCTTTGATGGATATTTGTGTGCATACTCCTTTGATGAATTTGGAAGGAAACATTTGTGTGCATACTCAAGGAATTCCTTTGATGAATAGAAGGAAACATTTGTGTGCATACTCGAGGAATTCCTTTGATGAATAGAAGGAAACATTTGTGTGCATACTCAAGGAATTCCTTTGATGAATAGAAGGAAACATTTGTGTGCATACTCAAGGAATTCATACATTTGTGTGCAAGGAATTCCTTTGATGAATAGAAGGAAACATTTGTGTGCATACTTGAGGAATTCCTTTGATGGATAGAAGGAAACATTTGTGTGCATACTCGAGGAATTCCTTTGATGGATAGAAGGAAACATTTGTGTGCATACTCGAGGAATTCCTTTGATGGATAAAAAAAAGATCCTTGATGTGTATGAAATAGGAACACCAATACATTTGGGGAAAGTTACCAGAACTTTTTAACCCTAATGGGAAACAGCTATTGGACTTTATACCTTCCATAATTTACTCCTCACAGCCTCATTTGCAAAAGAACACTAAGACATGAACAACGCGTCTGTGTGTGTGCATTTAGCCGATCAGACTAAAGGATCAACCATATCTCAGAACACCCAGAGAGTCTGAAAATGAAATATTAAAAGAGAGACATCACTTTTTTATTCATTTTTTTATTTTTTACATGTTACCTTTATTTAACTAGGCAAGTCAGTTAAGAACAGATTCTTATTTACAATGACAGCCTACCCCGGACGATGGTGGGCCAATTGTGCACCACCCTATGGGACTTCAATCACGGTCAGATGTGATAGCCAAGCTGAGCCTTGCGCATAATGGGTAATTGCACAATGTTCTTCTAAAGCCATGGCATCTTTATTCCCCCTCTGTCCTGTTGTATCTGGAGCCCTGGAGGGTCCGTGGCGGAGCCGTACTGTATCTCTCCCACTCTGTCCTGTTGTATATGGGGCCCTGGAGGGTCCGTGGCGGAGCCGTACTGTATCTCTCCCACTCTGTCCTGTTGTATCTGGGGCCCTGGAGGGTCCGTGGCGGAGCCGTACTGTATCTCTCCCACTCTGTCCTATTGTATCTGGGGCCCTGGAGGGTCCGTGGCAGAGCCGTACTGTATCTCTCCCACTCTATCCTGTTGTGTCTGGGGCCCTGGAGGGTCCGTGGCGGAGCCTTACTGTATCTCTCCCACTCTGTCCTGTTGTATCTGGGGCCCTGGAGGGTCGGTGGCGGAGCCGTACTGTATCTCTCCCACTCTGTCCTGTTGTTTCTGGGGCCCTGGAGGGTCCGTGGCGGAGCCGTACTGTATCTCTCCCACTCTGTCCTGTTGTATTTGGGGCCCTGGAGGGTCCGTGGCGGAGCCGTACTGTATCTCTCCCACTCTGTCCTGTTGTTTCTGGGGCCCTGGAGGGTCCGTGGCGGAGCCGTACTGTATCTCTCCCACTCTGTCCTGTTGTTTCTGGGGCCCTGGAGGGTCCGTGGCGGAGCCGTACTGTATCTCTCCCACTCTGTCCTGTTGTATTTGGGGCCCTGGAGGGTCCGTGGCGGAGCCGTACTGTATCTCTCCCACTCTGTCCTGTTGTATTTGGGGCCCTGGAGGGTCCGTGGCGGAGCCGTACTGTATCTCTCCCACTCTGTCCTGTTGTATCTGGGGCCCTGGAGGGTCCGTGGCGGAGCCGTATTGTATCTCTCCCACTCTGTCCTGTTGTTTCTGGGGCCCTGGAGGGTCCGTGACGGAGCCGTATTGTAGCTCTCCCCGTTTACCTCTCAGTTTCTGAGTAGTGAAAACATTTTTATTGTCACATACACCAGATAGGTGCAGTGAAATGTGATATTTTACAGGGTCAGCCAAGTAGGGTTAAGTGCCCTTCTTAAGGTCACATTGACAGATTTGTCAGCTCAGGTATAAGAACCAGCGACCTTTCGGTTGGGAGTCAGGCCCCCAATGAGAGAGAGACAGGTAGATCTACAGTCAGCAGATTAATTTGGTTTACAGGAGTTCAATAGGTGTTCTAGAACATTTTTTAAATTAGTTGGAAAAAAAACCATACAGCTTGTAAATTGTGTTCTTTAGTCACTACTGATTACATACTGTACATACTGTACATCATACCTCATCTCCTTCCATTTCTGCCCATACAAGATTCATTTCACTGTTACGAGAATCATGTAATGGCATACATCAGTGATGTGCCTCCACTGATGGCAGAACGAGGGTTGACTAGCTCCGTGATATTTTGAAGTAGTCATCCCTTTATACAGAGATTATGTTAGAATCCTCTGGTACAGAGTATGGAGAAGCTCTGTAAGACTGTGGTGGGAATGACCCCCTGCCAACCCCCATTTCTCTCTGTCTCTCTCTCTGTCTCTCTCTCTGTCTCTCAATTCAATTCAAGGGGCTCTGTCTCTCTGTCTTTCTCTCCCTCTGTCTCTCTCTCTCTGTCTCTCAATCTCTCTGTCTCTCAATTCAATTCAAGGGGCTCTGTCTCTCTCTCTGTCTTTCTCTCCCTCTGTCTCTCTCTCTCTCTCTCTCTCTCTCTCTCTCTCTCTTCTCCCTCCCTGTCTCTCAATCTCTCTGTCTCTCTCTGTCTTTCTCTCTGTCTCTCAATCTCTCTGTCTCTCTCTCTGTCTCCCTCTGCCTCTCTCTCTCTCTCTCTCTCTCTCTGTCTCTCAATCTCTCTGTCTCTCAATTCAATTCAAGGGGCTCTGTCTCTCTCTCTCTGTCTTTCTCTCCCTCTTTCTCTCCCTCTGTCTCTGTCTCTCTCTCTCTCTGTCTCTCAATCTCTCTGTCTCTTTCTCTCTTTCTCTCTCTCTCTCTCTCTCTCTCTCTCTCTCTCTCTCTCAATCTCTCAATCTCTCTGTCTCTCAATTCAATTCAAGGGGCTCTGTCTCTCTCTGTCTTTCTCTCCTTCTTTCTCTCCCTATGTCTCTCTCTCTCTCTCTCTGTCTCAATCTCTCTGTCTCTCTCTGTCTCCCACTCTGTCTCTCTCTCTGTCTCAATCTCTCTGTCTCTCTCTCTCTTTCTCTCCCTCTGTCTCTCTCTCTCTCTCTCTCTCTGTCTCTCAATCTCTCTGTCTCTCAATTCAATTCAAGGGGCTCTGTCTCTCTCTCTTTCTTTCTCTCCCTCTGTCTCTCTCTCTCTCTCTCTCTCTCTGTCTGTCTCTCAATCTCTCTCTCTCTCTCTCTCTTTCTCTCTCTCTCTCTCTCTCTCTCAATCTCTCAATCTCTCTGTCTCTCAATTCAATTCAAGGGGCTCTGTCTCTCTCTGTCTTTCTCTCCTTCTTTCTCTCCCTATGTCTCTCTCTCTCTCTCTCTGTCTCAATCTCTCTGTCTCTCTCTGTCTCCCACTCTCTCTCTCTTTCTCTCCCTCTGTCTCTCAATCTCTCTGTCTCTCTCTCTCTTTCTCTCCCTCTGTCTCTCTCTCTCTCTCTCTCTCTCTCTGTCTCTCAATCTCTCTGTCTCTCAATTCAATTCAAGGGGCTCTGTCTCTCTCTCTTTCTTTCTCTCCCTCTGTCTCTCCTTCTGTCTCTCTCTCTCTCTCTCTCTCTCTCTCTCTCTCTCTCTCTCTCTCTCTCTCTCTCTCTCTGTCTGTCTCTCAATCTCTCTGTCTCTCTCTGTCTTTCTCTCTGTCTCTCTCTCTCTCTGTCTCCCTCTGTCTCCCACTCTGTCTCTCTCTTTCTCTCTCTCTCTCTCTCTCTCTCTCTCTCTCTCTCTCTCTGTCTGTCTCTCAATCTCTCTGTCTCTCTCTGTCTTTCTCTCTGTCTCTCAATCTCTCTGTCTCTCTCTCTGTCTCCCTCTGTCTCTCTCTCTGTCTCTCAATCTCTCTGTCTCTCTCTCCCTATCTGTCTCTCTCTCACTCTCTATCTGCTCTCCCCTCTTCTCCCCCAGTGAGTCCTGCATGAGGAGGCAGGCTAATGTGGGCTATTTGACATGACGGAAGCTATACATCCTTCTCCTCCTTATGCTCCTCACTACCAGCATGACAGCCATTCATTTCTCATAAGTGTTACCCCTCTGAGGGGGAGCCTGGTAAAGGGGAAAATTTTGATCTGAAATGGCCTGTATTTTGGTGTTTCTACTCCAGTGCATTTTGACCAGACGCGGCTTCGGCAGGAGAAGTTCCGCCCCCATTCATTTTTAATGAGAGCATGCAGAGAAATTGTGGGAAGGTGAGTGGCGAGAACCCTGCTAGCAGAGTGGTAGAAAAAGTTGAGCTCTGCTCTACTTTATGCAAATTATGGCCGTGTCTGGTTTTCCAATTCTATATTAGCAGGTCAATGGCATGGAAGAGGATTGCAGAGATTGTTAGTGGTGGGTGTAGAGACTTGCACAACACTGTTTGCTTGAACCTCAATCAACCTAAACCTAAAAGCAGTGATCAAACCATTTGGGAATGTGTTGACTAAATTAAATTGTGATATTTGCCCACTGAAGGATGGAAACCACAAGTAACACATATTCTAAGATCGTAAATGCATGAATTTCCCGTGTAATGTGCTATCGATTGGATAATGGTATCTTAACATTATGATTCTCATATAGTATAGCTTAAGGCACTTTCATTATACCTGTGTCAGGATGATTATAGTTTACTACCTATACTAAAATATATACAGTGCCTTGCGAAAGTATTCGGGCTCCCTTGAACTTTGCGACCTTTTGCCACATTTCAGGCTTCAAACATAAAGATATAAAACTGTATTTTTTGTGAAGAATCAACAACAACTGGGACACAATCATGAAGTGGAACGACATTTATTGGATATTTCAAACTTTTTTAACAAATCAAAAACTGAAAAATTGGGCGTGCAAAATTATTCAGCCCCTTTACTTTCAGTGCAGCAAACTCTCTCCAGAAGTTCAGTGAGGATCTCTGAATGATCCAATGTTGACCTAAATGACTAATGATGATAAATACAATCCACCTGCGTGTAATCAAGTCTCCGTATAAATGCACCTGCACTGTGATAGTCTCAGAGGTCTGTTAAAAGTGCAGAGAGCATCATGAAGAACAAGGAACACACCAGGCAGGTCCGAGATACTGTTGTGAAGAAGTTTAAAGCCGGATTTGGATACAAAAAGATTTCCCAAGCTTTAAACATCCCAAGGAGCACTGTGCAAGCGATAATATTGAAATGGAAGGAGTATCAGACCACTGCAAATCTACCAAGACCTGGCCGTCCCTCTAAACTTTCAGCTCATACAAGGAGAAGACTGATCAGAGATGCAGCCAAGAGGCCCATGATCACTCTGGATGAACTGCAGAGATCTACAGCTGAGGTGGGACACTCTGTCCATAGGACGACAATCAGTCGTATATTGCACAAATCTGGCCTTTATGGAAGAGTGGCAAGAAGAAAGCCATTTCTTAAAGATATCCATAAAAAGTGTCGTTTAAAGTTTGCCACAAGCCACCTGGGAGACACACCAAACATGTGGAAGAAGGTGCTCTGGTCAGATGAAACCAAAATGGAACTTTTTGTCAACAATGCAAAACGTTATGTTTGGCGTAAAAGCAACACAGCTCATCACCCTGAACACACCATCCCCACTGTCAAACATGGTGGTGGCAGCATCATGGTTTGGGCCTGCTTTTCTTCAGCAGGGACAGGGAAGATGGTTAAAATTGATGGGAAGATGGATGGAGCCAAATACAGGACCATTCTGGAAGAAAACCTGATGGAGTCTGCAAAAGACCTGAGACTGGGACGGAGATTTGTCTTCCAACAAGACAATGATCCAAAACATAAAGCAAAATCTACAATGGAATGGTTCAAAAATAAACATATCCAGGTGTTAGAATGGCCAAGTCAAAGTCCAGACCTGAATCCAATCGAGAATCTGTGGAAAGAACTGAAAACTGCTGTTCACAAATGATCTCCATCCAACCTCACTGAGCTCGAGCTGTTTTGCAAGGAGGAATGGGAAAAATTTCAGTCTCTCAATGTGCAAAACTGATAGAGACATACCCCAAGCGACTTACAGCTGTAATCGCAGCAAAAGGTGGCGCTACAAAGTATTAACTTAAGGGGGCTGAATAATTTTGCACGCCCAATTTTTTCAGTTTTTGATTTGTTAAAAGAGTTTGAAATATCCAATCACTTCATGATTGTGTCCCACTTGTTGTTGATTCTTCACAAAAAAATACAGTTTTATATCTTTATGTTTGAAGCCTGAAATGTGGCAAAAGGTCGCAAAGTTCAAGGGGGCCGAATACTTTCGCAAGGCACTGTATATAGATAGGTCTACTTGTAAAATGCACATGAATGGGTACTTTGGATAAAGGAAATTGTGGCTTTGACTTGCAAACTTTTTGTTTGCAAATCTCTCTTCACCCACCACCAACACCAACAATCTCCGCAATCCTCCTCCATGCAATTTTATTTTATTTCACCTTTATTTAACCAGGTAGACTAGTTGAGAACAAGTTCTCATTTGCAACTGCGACCTGGCCAAGATAAAGCATAGCAGTGTGAACAGACAACAACACAGAGTTACACATGGAGTAAACAATAAACAAGTCAATAACATAGTAGAAAAAAATAATCTATATACATTGTGTGCAAAAGGCATGAGGAGGTAGGCAATAAATAGGAGTGAATAATTACAATTTAGCAGATTAACACTGGAGTGATAAATGATCAGATGAACATGTGCAGGTAGAGATACTGGTGTGCAAGAGAGCAGAAAAGTAAATAAAATATAAACAGTATGGGGATGAGGTAGGTAAATTGGGTGGGCTATATACCGATGGACTACAGTATGTACAGCTGCAGCGATCGGTTAGCTGCACAGATAGCAGATGTTTAAAGTTGGTGAGGGAGATAAATGTCTCCAACTTCAGAGATTTTTGCAATTCGTTCCAGTCGCAGGCAGCAGAGAACTGGAAGGAAAGGCGGCCAAATGAGGTTTTGGCTTTAGGGATGAACAGTGAGATACACCTGCTGGAGCGCGTGCTACGGGTGGGTGTGACCAGTGAACTGAGATAAGGCGGAGCTTTACCTAGCATAGACTTGTAGATGACCTGGAGCCAGTGGGTCTGGCGACGAACATGTAGCGAGGGCCAGCCGACTAGAGCATACAGATCGCAGTGGTGGGTGGTATAAGGTGCTTTAGTAACAAAATGGATGGCACTGTGATAAACTGCATCCAGTTTGCTGAGTAGAGTATTGGAAGCTATTTTGTAGATGACATCGCCGAAGTCCAGGATCGGTAGGATAGTCAGTTTTACTAGGGTAAGTTTGGCGGCGTGAGTGAAGGAGGCTTTGTTGCGAAATAGAAAGCCGACTCTAGATTTGATTTTGGATTGGAGATGTTTGATATGAGACTGGAAGGAGTGTTTGCAGTCTAGCCAGACACCTAGGCACTTATAGATGTCCACATATTCTAGGTCGGAACCATTCAGGGTGGAGATGCTAGTCGGGCGTGCGGGTGCAGGCAGCGAACAGTTGAAAAGCATGCATTTGGTTTTACTAGCGTTTAAAAGCAGTTGGAGGCCACGGAAGGAGTGTTGTATGGCATTGAAGCTCGTTTGGAGGTTAGATAGCACAGTGTCCAAGGAATGGCCAGAAGTATATAGAATGGTGTCGTCTGCGTAGAGGTGGATCAGGGAATTGCCCGCAGCAAGAGCAACATCATTGATATATACAGAGAAAAGAGTCGGCCCGAGAATTTAACCCTGTGGTACCCCCATAGAGACTGCCAGAGGACCGGACAACATGCCCTCCGATTTGACACACTGAACTCTGTCTGCAAAGTAGTTGGTGAACCAGGCAAGGCAGTCATTAGACCTTCTGATTTTGTCTCTGTATTGTAAAATCATTCTCAGCAAATAAACAAGGTATAATTACAATGCTCCCCACACCCCATTATTTCCCTTTTGTACATTTTTTTATTAGCCTACATATTGTCTGCTCCTTATTTTCATTTACAGTAATGTGCCTAGAATACAAATGTCGGATTTGCATTAAACAATTTCACGTCAGATAAATCATGTAGAAAATCTGGTTTATGGTTAGCTTCATATACATCATCTACTGGTATCATATTACATTGAGAACATATAGCTCAACAATATGCAAACAATGTGTGAGTTTAGCTGTTCTCTGCTTCAGATGTACAATGACAAGGGGTGCATTACACATGCTCATACCATAAGGCCGTTAATGCCATCGTACTGTAGGCCTGTGGCTGCATTGGTGATGCATGACATAATTAGCTAAATGGGTTCACTTCAGCTGATATCCTGAGATGGTGACAATCAAATACAACAGATTGGAGAGCTCACAACTGGACTAAAAGGTCATGTTCATTTGAGAAAGCAAGACAGAAACACAAATTAGAGACAGATCCCCTTCACCCATTGTATTGCAGAATTGTGATCTGTGATGAATCAACATTGACATTAGTTCATCCTGAATAATAGTTTTAAGTTAAACAAGTTTAAACACTCCACTTCAATGAATCAACATTGAATGAATCAACATATACTTTTAAAATAAAATGTACAAATAAGCTAACTCATTTGTAAATGTTGGACCATTTTCACTAAAGCAAAATTTCAGGTGAACTAAAAATATTCTGGAGCAACTAACCCTTACCAAAAAAAACAGGCTTCTGGCAAAGAGTTGTGGCAAGGCTTTGCCACACATCTTCACCTGCAATTTAGTTTTGTGGCAACATGTTGTGGCAAATATGCAGCGACTTCTGGCAAACAATTCTGGGAAACTTGTGGCGAGCATTCTACTGTTTTCTGTAAATTTGCTGCAAACTCATTATGAATATGCAAATTACATCAGGTTTTTGGTTACTTTGAGAATACGGAAAACAAATAACATAACTTCAAATGAACTTGCTTCACACAGAGAAAACTAAACATGTATTCAATGTCTTAACAAATAAAAAATAAATAAATATAAATAAATACTGTTATCTATCTCACAATTAAACATTATGCTAAGTGGTGCAATACTATACTTGAAATCCTCAGAATTCTAATGAAAAAAAGAGCAAATATTTTGTATTTCCCAAATAAGTTGTTTATCCTTTTGTGACTAGGGGGCAGTATTTTCATTTTTGGAATAATAACGTTCCCGTAGTAAACAGGATATTTTGTCAGGATAAGATGCTAGAATATGCATATAATTGACAGCTTAGGATAGAAACACTCTAAAGTTTCCAAAACTGTAAAAATATTCCTGTGAGTATAACAGAACTGATATTGCAGGCGAAAGCCTGAGAAAAATACAATCCGGAAGTGCCTCATGTTTTGAAAGCTCTGCGTTCCAATGCGTCCCTATTGAGCAGTGAATGGGCTATCAACCAGATTACTTTTTCTCCGTATTCCCTAAGGTGTCTACAGCATTGTGACGTAGTTTTACGCATTTATGTTGAAGAATACCCGTAAGCGGCTACATTGCGCAACTGGTCACCTGATGCTCCCAGAGTGATTCTCGTGTAAAATACAGAGGTAGCCATTATTCCAATCGGTCCTACTGAAAAACCAATTGTCCCGGTGGATATATTATCGAATAGATATTTGAAAAACACCTTGAGGATTGATTATAAACAACGTTTGCCATGTTTCTGTCGATATTATGGAGCTAATTTGGAATATTTGTAGGCTTTTTCGTGACTGCAATTTCTGGGCGATTTCTCAGCCAAACGTGAAGAACAAACGGAGCTATTTCGCCTACAAAAATAATATTTGTGGAAAAAAGGAACATAGGCTATCTAACTGGGAGTCTCGTGAGTGAAAACATCCAAAGCTCATCAAAGGTAAACTATTTAATTTGATTGCTTTTCTGATTTCCGTGACCAACTTACCTGCTGCTAGCTGGACAAAATACTATTGCTAGGCTAACGATAAACTTACACAAATGCTTGTCTAGCTTTGGCTGTAAAGCATATTTTGAAAATCTGAGATGACAGGGTGATTAACAAAAGGCTAAGCTGTGTCTCAATATATTTCACTTGTGAGTTTCATGAATAGGAATAATTTCTAGGAATATTTATGTCCGTTGCGTTATGCTAATTAGTGCCAGTCGGTGATTACGCTCCCTCATGCGGGATGGGGAGTCACTAGAGGTTATTTAGTCTTTTTGAATTACATGAGAGAAATGTGAACACCTTGGGATGTTTAAAGGGGCAACTACAGAATTTACATGAGCCAAGTGATAACTGAGCAATGACATTTTAACCAATGGAAGTTTAAAAGAGAATGACAAAATTTAAATAACAACAACTAAATCCAGTTCGGAGCCCCCTTTGAGTGCACTTTGGAGATGGCGGCCCCTGTGGAAGTCCTTTGTCCAAATTGTTGAATGCATGCACTGAAACAATCAGAAAACACAAAACAAAAACAACATTAAGATACTGAAAACAATTAGTGAAAACACTTTGACATCTTTAAAGGTAGTTGAGGTAGATATGTACATATAGGTAGGGATAAAGTGATTAGGCAACAGGGTAGACAATAAACAGTAACATCAGTGTATGTGATGAGTCAAAAGAGTTGGTGTAAAAAGGGTCATTAGAGATAGTTAACCAAAAGCTACCCGGTCTATTTAACTATCTATTTAACTAACTATTTAGCAGTCTTATGGCTTGGGGGTAGAAGCTGTTCAGGGTCCTGTTGGTTCTTGACATGTTTCATTGGTACCGCTTGCAGTGCGGTAGCAGAGAGAACGGTCTATGACTTAGTTGGCTGGAGACTTGTTTAGGGCCCTCCTCAGGCCTCAACACAATTGATTCAAACTAATAATCTAATTATAATCTTCAATCTAGACTGCGGACGTCATCCAGAGCCAGTTGTCTTCTTGCTGACTTGAGTGGAAGAAAAGCAACATAAAAGGAAACTCTTTTCCACCTTAATCTTCCACCCCCTCCCCCCTCCTTCTCTGTGGGCGACTTTGTTAGCCAGGTTGATGACATCCGCTACTCATTCACTCATCCTATTCAGTCCACTGGTCTCACTCACACAGGACTACTCTACGCCTTGACCTCTTTCTCCCCTCTCTCTCCAGATGACATCCTGCGACTAGTGAGGTCTGGCCGCCCGACAACCTGCCCAGCTCGACCCCCTCCCCTCCTCCCTTCTCCAGACCATCTCTGGAGACCTTCTGCCATTCCTCACTTCCCTCATTATCTCATCGCTGATCACTGGCTGTGTCCCCTGGCTGTGATCACTGGCTGTGACTTCAAAATGGCCCAAGTCGCTCCCCTCCTCAAGAAACCAACACTCGACTCATCTGATATCAACAACTATAGACCTGTATCCCTTCTTTCTTTTCTTTTCTAGACACTTGAGCGTGCTGTCTCTGATCAACTTTCTCGTTATCTCTCTCAGAACGATCTTCTTGACCCTAACCAGTTAGGCTTCAAGACGGGTCACTCAACCGAGACTGCTCTTCTCTGTGTCACTGCCAAAGCTGACTCTCTGATCTGTTATCATCCTCCTAGATCTATCACTGCCTTAGACGCTGTGAACCATCAGATCCTCTTCTCTACCCACTCAGGATTGCATCCTACGTGGTAGGCCACTCCTACAGTACCAGGTGACGTGGAGAGGATCTGTGTCTGCAACACGTACTCTCACTACTGGTGTTCCCCAAGGCTCGGTTCTAGGCCCTGTCCTCTTCTCTCTACACACCAAGTCACTCGGCTCCGTCATATCCTCACATGGTCTCTCCAATCATTGCTATGCGGATGACACTACTTTCCTCCTTCCCCCCTTCTGACACTCAGGTGGCAACACGCATCTCTGCGTGCCTGGCAGATATCTCAACTTGGATGTCGGCCCACCATCTCAAGCTCAACCTCGAACGGAACTGCTCTTCCTCCGGGGTTGAACTCTCCATCACCGTTGACAACTTCAGTGTCGCCTTCACAGAGAGCAAAGAACCTTGCGTGACCCTGTACAACACACTGTCGTTCTCTGCAAACATCAAAGCAGTGACTCGCTCCTGCAGGTTCGTGCTCTAAAACATCAGTGGAGTACGACCCTACCTCACACAGGAAGCGGCGCAGGTCATAATCCAGGCCCATGTCCTCTCCCGTCTGGACTACTACAACTCACCATTGGCTGGGCTCCCCACTTGTGCCATCAAACCCTAATCCTCTGCACAATCCACTGGCTTCCAGTTGAAGCTCGCATCCACCACATGACCATGGTGCTTACCTACGGAATAGCAAGAGGAACTGCCCCTCCCTACCTTCAGGCTATGCTCAAATACTACATCCCATCCTTACAGGAGGGCAGCTTCCGTTCAGCCTAGTCCAAGCTCTTCTCTGTCCTGGCACCCCAATGGTGAAACCTGCTTCTCCCTGATTCGAGGACAGCAGAGTCCCTGCCCATCTTCTGAAAACATCGGAAACCCTAACTCTTCAAACAGTATCTTAAATAATCCTCCTCCTCACCTCGACCCCCCCCCCCCCTTCCAGGGTGTGACTCTACTGATAGGTACTTTATTGAGGAAAAATGTACTTTCTATGCCTGTGACATGTGGTTGTCCCACCTAGCTATCTTAAGAACAAACAAGTCGCTCTGGATAAGTGCATCTGCTAAATTACCAAAATGTCAAATGTAAAATTGAGTTATGCCTAATATGGCAATTCATAATATTTTTTCCCAAATTAATTATTGTTAATTCCTTACACTCGTGGAAATGGACCTATATGGATATGTCCAAATTTAAACGTTTCTAACATTTAAAAAAGAACTAAACCCAGTAGAGTCGATGTCTACAACCCACAGAAATCGAATTAGCACAATAAATAATCCCCATAAATATCTGTCAGTTTAAGCTAGAGATATCTTTTTTGCATTCGATACGTCTCAATCCACCGCATCTGCCAATGTCGCACTTCTGCATCTGTGGTGAAAGGTGACAGAGCTAGAGCGGTGTTTGTCAGACCAGGAGACATCACGAAAATGTGTCTTCTCGCAAAGTCGTCTGTAGCGTTCCGAACAGTTTGGCCTGCAAACTATTATTTTTTCCATTTAAAAAGAATAATTAGGTTACACTCTAACCACTAGGCTACCTGCTGCCCCTTTATGACCCCTTTATGGAAAGACGATTGTGTTCCCCGTTCTGCTCTGCGACCCCCACAAGCATCTGAAGTCGGTACAGCCGATCTGCCAACGTCTGTCTGTAGCGTCCGAACAGTTTGGGCTACACACTAATATGACTCCTCTGGTGAGACTCTCATGAACACGTTCATGTTGGTTATTTTGCTCTAGGACACCCTCACAAGTCTCGTCTGAAGGTCCCCCGGAAACAGTTGAAAAAAATGAATGGAATTACTGTTTGGTGCCATTAAACAAGGGGTTAAATGCATTTTTTTAAACATACAAATGTTTCCTGATCTCTCAGATATAGGACAGACTATTCAGAAAAACTTCCTTTACATTTTTTGGGTGGACAAGCTGTTGTTCCATGTAGTGAATCTATTATTTTGTGCTAATAGCAGTAAGGAAAAAAAACATGTTTAATCAAATAATTGTTTTATATATTTTTTCGGACACTATAAGGGGTCTTAATATTCTAAATCAAATAGCAAAATGATCCTTGGTATGACCTTTTTTTGTGGTCTCGCCTTTAGGGGGTAAGGACACAAAGAAGGTCATACCAAGGATCATTTTGCTATTTGATTTAGAATTTTAAGACCCCTTAAAGTATCCCAAAAAATATTTAAGACAATGATTTACCTGACACAAGACTGAATCCAAACATTACACTGTTGATTTTATGTGCATTTTACATTTACTGTAATTTTCAAAGCATTTGTCAACAACGAAATCTGAAAATACTCTGGATACATTCAGTAACATAATAATAATATTAATAGAATTTGTGGAGTAGGTGCAAAATAAGAAAAAACGATTACAAGGGTTTGAAGTTCTAGCTCATTAGCCTACACATAGTGGTTTGCCTTAGCCAGCTGCTAGCTAGCTAGCTAATAATACATAGTTTTTAACTTTTTCTAAATGTATTTACTTACTTGAATAGGTTCACTCCCACACCCACGAAGCAGACAATCTTTTGGAGAGAAGCGATGTCACGTGGAGGCGCCACTTCTGGTCAAAACCCAGAGATCCAGGATTAGAGGAGCACCTCATTGGTTTTGAAGACTCTCTCTCCATTTCTTTCTCTCTTTCTTACCAGGAGAGGAATTAAGCTACCATTTATTATAACTATTCGAGAGTAGCAAGTGGGCGTCCAGGCGGTTTGCTCAGTGCGCAGGCTTGCTGCCTGGGGCCTTGTTCATTTAGTCTAATTGATTGTGTTAATTGTGTTAGGATGACTGTGAGGGCAGGAATCCCACTCTTCCTTCCCTTCTGTTTTTACACACGTTAATCCTCACTATGGTGAAATGTGGAAATTCTGGACTAAACTGTCTCGAACGGTCTCCTTTACAGAGAAACCTAGATGAATCAAAGTGACGTGAAATCCATTTTGATGAGACGAGCTTGAGGGAGGGGAAAAGCAATAAAGAACACGTTTGCCTGGTTTGCACACTCCCAGTAGCCTACAGTAATATCTATGAGTACTGATGGGTTCGGATTTATATACTTTAAATATTGCTAATCGTCAGTTATACTAGAGACATGAGGGGTGCCGTAGTCTAGGGTCTACACCAGAAGTTAATGGTTATCTGTAGGAGGAATGTATATGCTAGATGCAATTAAGCTTGGAATGTACTGAGTGCAGGGCAGACGATCACATGTTGGCAGGCACTGATAAGGATGGAGAACTGTGGATGTGACAGTACCCCCCGACGCGCGGCTCCAGTCGACCAAAAAGACGATCCCGAGGATCGGGAGCGGACCAGTCACCTCTGCTGAGGCGCGGGAAACCTGTCAGTCCGGCTGATGAGGTGGAGCGTGGCGACCTAGAGCGCCGGAGAGAGCATGCGTGACGGTACCCCCTCCCCGGTGCTTTTGGCTCCAGCCGCAGGACGCCAACCAAAGGGACGGTCCCGGGATCAAGTGCGGACCGGTCAGCCCTGCTCATGTGCGGGAACCTGTCGCCGGCTGGTGCGCGAGAACCTGACAGACAGGCTGAGGCAGGGGAACCTGGCGATCCGGCTGAGGCATGAAAGCCTGACGAACCAGCGGAGACATGAGAGCCTGTAGCGACTCCCGGACCCGACGTCATTGCCACCAAAACAAAAAAAACTCCCTGATGCTTCTCTTAGGTGAGGCGTCATTCTGTAACGATGTGCGTTGAGAGTCGGGCAGCAAGTTCAGAGTGTGCGTGTTAATAGACACAGACATGGAACAGAAACAATGACGCCTGGGGAAGGAACCGAAGGGAGTGACATATATAGGCAAGGTAATCAAGGAGGTGATGGAGTCAAGGTGAGTCTGATGAGGCGCAGATGCGCATAACGATGGTAACAGGTGTGCGCCATAACGAGCAGCCTGGTGACCGAGAGGCCGGAGAGGGAGCGACAATACCTCTATTAATGGTCACATTGAAACATTAAGTTCAGAGTAATGCATTTAGAGATATGTTTAATGCAGAACTCTATAATAGTTTGTGACATTGACTAAACATAACACCATAGTGAAAGATGTACTAGGTGGAAGAAAAGGAAGAAAGTTTGTCGAAAGGGTGGAGACGAGAAATGTAAAAATGTACGGCTCAAGCTTTATTTCATATGCATGGAAGTCTTCTCTTCTGAGTGCTCTGGTGATTACTGTGCAGGGATAGCAGTGGGGGTTTCAGTACCAGAGGCTATATATACTGTTGGGGGTCAGTGTAGCAGACAGCTTAATTCAGAGTCGATCAGCATGTCTGCTCATGAAAATAATATAACTTCACCGAAGTTACTGAAGCTTACAGTACCTTCAACTTTCTTTGAGCAAAAACTAGTGTTAGATTACTTCATCACATTTTCACCTTAGTGAACACCTTAGTGTTCCTCACCTCCACCTTCACCTTGGCTGATTTCCTTTAATGAGGACCTAACAGCTAATCAGGAGGCACTAATTGTGCCATTGTTTCCCCTACTGATGTGAGTGGATGGACATTGTGCAATGAGGATGAGCCAGGCTCATCACCACCTCAAAGGCCAGTGGGGGTTGCAGGGGTTCCAGGGACAGGGGGCCCCTCCAGCTACTTCTTGCTAATTACCAGCAGAGTAGGCAGACAATCAGTTCGATCTGAGTCTCTGATTGCCATTAACAGCTGCTGCTTTGACTTTGTAAGGACATCTGAAGCACCACCGGGGAACGGAGCTCTCCACCTGCCTGCCATAAAGCAAACAGAGAGACGCTCCTTTTGTGTGGCTTCTGTTCTGAATATGTCCCAGAGCTGTGAAGAGCTCCTTGGGGACATCTTGGTGCAGTCTGTTTGCTCGCTGGAGAGACTGCAGCTCCCCTCTTCCCTAACACGGAAATACACTCTCTGAGACAAGGAGTGTGTGAGTGCTCACTCCCTCTCTTCTGTTTCCTCGTTTGCCCCTGAGTTTACGTCACAGGCAGTGTACAGATGTTGGATCTTAACTTGATCGATGACAATTTTCCTGCTCCATCAGGAAATTCAAATGATCCTTGTGATTCCTTGAAAATGAGCAGTTATCTTTCTCTCCATGTGGGGGCAGTCGAGTCATTGGGATCAGGCCTGCTGCCAAAATAATATTCTCTCTCGCTCTCTCAAACGCTAGGCCTAGGTCCTATTACTGCAACATTCAAATGCACAAAATTGTATCTGAAATGCAGCCATACACATCGACAAATGTCATTTTATATGCCTTAATAACACAAGATAGATATTGGTCTCCACTAGGCTACACGTGTCAAGTGTATCCTAAGGTTAGGAATGAATGGTCAAAAATGTGTTCAATCGTAGACTGGGGTGATCTAGTGGTTAGGGCCACAATTTTCAATGCACACATATAGACCTACCGTGTTGGCGGGGGTTTGATTCCAGCCCATGGCCTTCTAATCAAATCAAATTGTATTTCTCACGTATAAAACAGGTGTAGACCTTAAAGTGAAATGCTTACTAACAAGCCCTTAACCAACAATCCAGTTTTAGAAAAGAAAGTGAAAAGTGAAGAAAAAAAGTGTGAAGAAAGTATGTTCTAAAACAAACTGAAGTAAAAACAATAAAAATAACAGTAGCAAGGCTATATACAGGGGATACCGGTACAGTCAATGTGCAGGGGCACCGGTTAGTCGAGGTAATTGAGGTAATATGTACTTGTAGGTAGAGGTAAAATGACTGCATGGATAATAAACAGAGAGTAGCAGAAGCGTAAAAATGGGGGTGGGGTGGGGATAATGCAAATAGTCCGGGTAGCCATTTGATTAGCTGTTCAGGAGTCTTATGGCTTTGGGGTAGAATCTGTTAAGAAGCCTTTTGGACCTAGACTTGGTGCTCCGGTACCGCTTGGCGTGCAGTAGCAGAGAGAACAGTCTATGACTAGGGCGGCTGGTATAGAGGTTGTGGATGGAGGGAAGCTTGGCCACAGTGATGTACTGGGCCGTACACACTACCCTCTGTAGTGCCTTGAGGTCTGCGGCTGAGCAGTTGCCATACCAGACAATGATGCAACCAGTGCTCTCGGTGGTGCAGCTGTATAACTTTTTGAGGATCGGAAGACCCATGCCAAATCTTTTCAGTCTCCTGAGGGGGAATAGGCATTGTCTTGATTGCATCATCTGTGGATTTGTTGGGGCGTTATGCAAATTGGAGTGGGTCTAGGGTTTCTGGGATAATGGTGTTTATGTGAGCCATGACCACATCATGACCTTTCAGTGCTACGGGTCAGTAGTCCTTTAGGCAGGTTACCTTGGTGTTCTTGGGCATAGGGACTATGAAACATGTTGGTATTACAGACTATTACAAACTAATAACAAACAGGTTGAAAATGTCAGTGGAGACACTTGCCAGTACATGCTCAGAGTACATGTCCTGGTAATTATATTTTTATTTGACTAGGCAAGAACAAATTCTTATTTGGGTTAACTGCCTGTTCAGGGACAGAACGGCAGATTTGTACCTTGTCCGCTCGGGGGTTTGAACTTGCAACCTTCCGGTTACTAGTCCAACGCTCTAACCACTAGGCTACCCTGCCGCCCCATAATCTGTCTGGTCCAGGCGGCCTTGTGAATGTTGACCTGTTTAAAGGTTTAACTCACATCGGCTACGGAGAGTGTCATCCCACAGTCGTCCGGAACAGCTGATGCTCTCATGCATGCTTCAGTGTTGCTTGCCTCGAAGCGAGCATAGAAGTTATTTAGCTCGTCTGGTAGGTTCGTGTCACTGGGCAGCTCGCGGCTGTGCTTCCCTATGTAGTCCGTAATGGTTTGCAAGCCTTGCCAATTCCAACGAGCGTCGGAGCCGGTGTAGTACGATTCAAACTTAGTCCTGTATTGTTTCTGGCACAAATAACTCAATCCCCCCAATTGACTTGATTAACTTACACATTTCAAATATGGACAGTCCAGGGATATTTTACCCTTGATCTTAATAATTAATGACCACACCAGGTGCTTTTGGATAACATAAATAGGAAACAAATAAAAAATAATAACAACAGGCTACACCAATGTTAGTTTCCATTCATACAAAGTGTTGGGTAAATTGCCACACTAGATTTGGTAAACGAGGAAATACTTTACACATTTTTTTATTTCAATAGCATTAATAACAATTAATTTCACATTAATAACAATTAATTTCACAGTATAATTTCAGGTACATATGATGGTGAAGGATTACTAAAACTTTACCCCAAGTAAATAAGTGTTTCAACAGTCAAACAACAAACAATATCTAGATGTCACTATCAAACATTTTACTAGTATGCAAATCAGACACATTTCAGCATTGAATTAAACATCAAGGTAGATATTCAGGTAAGAATCATGTAAGTAATAAATAATCAAACAGTGCAGATATCAATTTCCATAGTCAAGTCAATCATATTTCTTTCTGCCAAGGTAGGATTTACCTGCCATGGCTAGGTGGGATGCAACTTTTGTCAAATTGATGTCAAAAGTTGTATTTGTTTTTGTATTTTAGCTAACCCTAACCCTTTTCCTAACCTTAACCTAACCTTAACCTAACCTTCATAAGTTCTAATAACCTGCTATGAAAAGTACATTTTTTACAAAAAGCCGTATCGCTTCTAGACAAAACTGGATTTATCCTCTTTCTCTTCCGAAACTGTCCTTTCCACTTTGAAGGGTATTTTAACTGTTTGGCTGGCCCTTTCTCCTCCCCCTCTGCCTTGACGCTACAAGCTGTAAATAAAAAGACACACACACAAAAACTTGATTTCGAGTACATACAAAAAGCTTACTGAGATGATACACTTGAGTGTATGACAGATGTGCCTTGTCATAAAAACAAAATGATATTTAGACAGACACAGAGTGAGAGAGAGCAGTGGAGTGGGAGGATGCTGTGCTCAACCAACCCATTGATCTACACTACCGTTCAAAAGTTTGGGGTCACTTAGAAATGTCCTTGTTTTTGAAAGAAAAGCACATTTTTTGTCTATTAAAATAACATCAAATTGATCCGAAATATAGTGTAGACATTGTTAATGTTGTAAATGACTATTGTAGCTGGAAATGGCAGACAGTTAATGGATATCTACATAGGCGTACAGAGGCCCATTATCAGCAACCTTCACTCCTGTGTTCCAATGGCACGTTGTGTTAGCTAATCCAAGTTTATAATTTTAAAAGGCAAATTGATCATTAGAAAACCCTTTTGCAATTATGTTAGCACAGCTGAAAACTGTTGTGCTCAATAAAGAAGCAATAAAACTGGCTTCTTTAGATTATGGAGCATCAGCATTTGTGGGTTCGATTACAGGCTCAAAATGTCCAGAAACAAAGTACTTTCTTCTGAAACTGAAGGCTATTACATGCGAGAAATTGCCAAGAAACTGAAGATCTCCAACAACGCTGTGTATTGCTCCCTTCACAGAACAGCGCAAACTGGCTCTAACCAGAATAGAAAGAGGAGTGGGAGGCCCTGGTGCACAACTGAGCAAGAGGACAAGTATATTAGTGTCTAGTTTGAGAAACAGACGCCTCACAAGTCCTCAACTGGCAGCTTCATTAAATAGTACCCGCAAAACACCAGTCTCAACGTCAAAAGCGAAGCGGCGACTCCAAGATCCTGGCCTTCTAGGCAGAGTTCCCCTATCCAGTGTCTGTGTTCTTTTGCCCATTTTAATCTTTTATTTTTATTGGCCAGTCTGAGATATGGCTTTTTCTTTGCAACTCTGCCTAGAAGGCCAGCATCCCGGAGACGGCTCTTCACTGTTGACTTTGAGAATGGCGTCTTTTCATTGAGAATATTTTACTTTTTTTTTATTGTTTGTTGGTTTGGCAATGCAACTGTCAGCCAGAGAAATATACTGAAAAGGAATATCACCACAGCAAGCAAGGAGTTAAACAGACAGGCCTGGATGAGATCTTTAAGGTCAGGGCCCTCCGCAAGGCTCTCAAAATCATTTTAGATCCAGCCACCCCCTGTACCCAGACTTTGAACTACTCCCCTCTGGGTGCAGGTATAGGGCACCCCTCGGCAGGAAAACCAGAACTAGACAATCATTTGTGCCAGGTGTGATATCCCTCCTTAGTAGCTCACGCTAATGTTCCTATCGACCCAGAAAGTTCAGCAGGCTAGTCACTTTTATTGGTAACTGTTAGTAAAGTTGTTTTGTGAATTTGCTTTGTATTTTAACTGCTACAATAAAGTCAGTAAAGTAGAGTTTTCAAATGAGCAATTCTTGAAGTTTCAAAACAGCTTTTAAGCAACTGGTTTCACAAGCAATTTGAGAATTATGTTTATTAGCATCTCAGTTTAGAGCATCCAACCATTGGTGAAGGTTCTAAGGCCATTTTGTAAGAAACAAGGCAATGACTTTGCTTAACGCACACACATCTATACATTCAGATGGACTCATCCTATGCATAGTGCATATGGCTGTTATTTGAGTTGCAGGAGCCATTACATTTTGTCTAGAAACACATTCACAAAAGTAACCTACAGTGGGGAGAACAAGTATTTGATACACTACCGATTTTGAAGGTTTTCCTACTTACAAAGCATGTAGAGGTCTGTAATTTTTTATCATAGGTACACTTCAACTGTGAGAGACGGAATCTAAAACAAAAATCCAGAAAATCACATTGTATGATTTTTAAGTAATTCATTTGCATTTTATTGCATGACGTAAGTATTTGATACATCAGAAAAGCAGAACTTATATTTGTAGTTCTTGACCAGGTTTGTACACACTGCAGCAGGGATTTTGGCCCACTCCTCCATACAAACCTTCTCCAGATCCTTCAGGTTTCGGGCTGTCGCTGGCCAATACGGACTTTCAGCTCCCTCCAAAGATGTTCTATTGGGTTCAGGTCTGGAGACTAGCTAGGCCACTCCAGGACCTTGAGATGCTTCTTACGGAGCCACTCCTTATTTGCCCTGGCTGTGTGTTTCGGGTCGTTGTCATGCTGGGAGACCCAGCCACGACCCATCTTCAATGCTCTTACTGAGGAAAGGAGGTTGTTGGCCAAGATCTCGCGATACATGGCCCCATCCATCCTCCCCTCAATACGGTGCAGTCGTCCTGTGCCCTTTGCAGAAAAGCATCCCCAAAGAATGATGTTTCCACCTCCATGCTTCACAGTTGGGATGGTGTTCTTGGGGTTTGACTCATCCTTCTTCTTCCTCCGAACACGGCGAGTGGAGTTTAGGCCAAAAAGCTCTATTTTTGTCTCATCAGACCACATGACCTTCTCCCATTCCTCCTCTGGATCATCCAGATGGTCATTGGAAAACTTCAGATGGGCCTGGACATGTGCTGGCTTGAGCAGGGGGACCTTGCTTGCGCTGCAGGATTTTAATCCATGACGGCGTAGTGTGTTACTAATGGTTTTCTTTGAGACTGTGGTCCTAGCTCTCTTCAGGTCATTGACCAGGTCCTGCCGTGTAGTTCTGGGCTGATCCCTTACCTTCCTCATGATCATTGATGCCCCACGACGTGAGATCTTGCATGGAGCCCCATACCGAGGGTGATTCCATTTTCTAATAATTGCGCCAACAGTTGTTGCCTTCTCATCAAGCTGCTCTGTGGCCCGGCAACCTGCCTAAAATGTGCAGGAGGATTTCCAATAATGTGTCCATGAACAAAGGGGTGTCAAAATCAAAGGTAAGTCAGTATCTGGTGTGGCCACCAGCTGCATTAAGTACTGCAGTGCATCTCCTCCTCATGGACTGCACCAGATTTGCCAGTTCTTGCTGTGAGATGTTACCCCACTCTTCCACCAAGGCACCTGCAAGTTCCCTGACATTTCTGCGGGGAATGGCCCTAGCCCTCACCCTTCAATCCAACAGGTCCCAGACATGCTCAGTGGGATTGAGATGCGGGCTCTACGCTGGCCATGGCAGAACACTGACTTTCCTGTCTTGCAGGAAATCACACACAGAATGAGCAGTATGGCTGGTGTCATTGTCATGTCAGGATGAGCCTGCAGGAAGGGTACCACATGAGGGAGGAGGATGTCTTTCCTGTAATGCACAGTGTTGAGATTTCCTGCAATGACAACAAGCTCAGTCGGATGATGCTGTGACACACCGCCCCAGACCATGACGGACCCTCCACCTCCAAATCAATCCCGCTCCAGAGTACAGGCCTTGGTGTAACGCTCATTCCTTCGAGGATAAACTCGAATCCGACCATCACCCTTGGTGAGACAAAACCGCGACTTGTCAGTGAAGAGCACTTTTTGCCAGTCCTGTCTGGTCTAGCGACGGTGGGTTTGTACCCATAAGCGACGTTGTTGCCGGTGATGTCTGGTGAGGACCTGCCTTATAAAAGGCCTATAAGCCCTCAATACAGCCTCTCTCAGCCTATTGTGGACAGTCTGAGCACTGATGTAGGGATTGTGCGTTCCTGGTGTAACTCGGGCAGTTGTTGTTGCCATCCTGTACCTGTCCCGCAGGTGTGATGTTCGTATGTACCAATCCTGTGCAGGTGTTGTTACATTTGATCTGCCACTGCGAGGATGATCAGCTGTCCATCCTGTCTCCCTGTAGCGCTGTCTTAGGCGTTTCACAGTACCGACATTGTAATTTATTGCCCTGGCCAGATCTGCAGTCGTCATGCCTCCTTGCAGCATGCCTAAGGCACTTTCACGCAAATGAGCAAGGACACTGGGCATGTTTCTTTCTGTGTTTTTCAGAGTCAATAGAAAGGACGCTTTAGTGTCCTACGTTTTCATTGATAACCGTCTGTAAGCGGTTAGTCTCTTAACGGCTGTTCCACAGGTGCATGTTCATTAATTGTTTATGGTTCATTGAACAAGTATGGGAAACAGTGTTTAAACCCTTTACAATGAAGATCTTTGAAGTGATTTTTACAAATTATCTTTGAAAGACAGGTTCCTGAAAAGGGCTGTTTCTTTTTTTGCTGAGTTTATTTAACTTCATAAAGACTGAGTGCTAAGTTAAAAGGCTTCCAAGCTTTCTAGGAAAGACAATCAGCACAGAAGTGTGAAGTGAGATGTGTGGAGCCCCCACCCAAATGCAGAGGCCTCTTTGAATCTTTCTCTTGGTGATGACTCCGAGCAAGTCTGGTCAAAGCTCTTCAAAATTTCCAGCAGATGAGGATAGCCCCCCCCCCCCCCCCAACACTGAACACAACCAGGTCACACAACTGCACTGCTCCTCCATAATTGACAGGGATAAATTCACCAAGCTGGAGAGAAACATGGTGGATCTCAAAGAGTTAGTAAACACACTCCAGACAACACAGACACACAAAACAGACCAGCACAACACCACCACACCTATAGTACCCAGAGGGCTAAAGGTGGAGATATATGGCTGTCTGAGAGAGCTAACAACAATGAAAAATGGTTTGATGAAGAATGCAACAACCTAAGAAAGAAATGAAGAAACATTTCCAACCAAAAAGATAAGGACCTAGAAAACCTGAGTCTACGCCTTCACTGTGGTGAATCACTAAAACAATACAGAAATACACTACGGAAAAAGGAGCAGCAAGTCAGAAATCAGCTCAATGTAATTGAAGAATCCATAGAATTAAATCACTTCTGGGTAAATTGGAAAACTCTAAACAAACAACAACACAAAGAGTTATCTAACCAAAACAGAGATGTATGGATAAACCACTATAAACAAGAACAAACAGCAAAAACATATAAATGATCAAATACAAATCTTAGAATCAACTATTAAAGACTACCAGAACCCACTGGATTCTCCAATTACATCGAATGAACTACAGGACAAAATACAAACCCTCCAACCCAAAAAGGCCTGTGGTGTTGATTGTATCCTAAATGAAATTATTAAATATACAGACCACAAATTCCAATTGGCTATACTTAAACTTTTAACATTGTCCTAAGCTCTGGCATCTTCCCTAATATTTGGAACCAAGGACTGATCACCCCAATCCACAAAGGTGGAGACAAATTAGACCACAATAACTAACATGGGATATTCAGCAACCTTTGGAAAATCCACTACATTATCATTAACAGCAGATTCAGACATTTCCTCAGTGAAAACAATGTACTGAGCAAATGTCAAATTTACTTTTTTACCAAATTACCATACGACAGACCACGTATTCACACTGCACACCCTAACTAACAAACAAATAAAGCAAAAAAAAATGCAATGTCTTCTCATGCTTTGTTGATTTCAAAAAAGCTTTTGACTCAATTTGGCATGAGTGTCTGCTATACAAACTGATGGAAAGTGGTGCTGGGGGAAGGGGGAAAAACATTAACGTTATAAAATCCATGTACACAAACAAGAGTGTGCAAAGCTTTCATCAAGGGAATGGGTGGCTACTTTGAAGAATCTAAAATATATTTTATTTAACCATTTTTGGTTTACTACATGATTCCATATGTGCTATTTCATAGTTTTGATGTCTTCACTATTATTATACAATGTAGAAAATATTAAAAATAGAGAAAAACCCTGGAATGAGTAGGTGTGTCCAAACTTTTGACTGGTATTGTATATATCAATGAATTTGCGAGGGCACTAGAACAGTCTGCAGCAAATGGCCTGACCCTACTAGAATCTGAAGTAAAATGTCTACTGTTTGCTGATGATCTGGTGCTTCTGTCCCCAACCAAGGAGGGCCTACAGCAGCACCCAGATCTTCTGCACAGATTCTGTCAGACCTGGGCCCTGACAGTAAATCTCAGTAAGACAAAAATAATGGTTTTCCAAAAAAGCACCAGTTGCCAGGACCACACATAGAAATTCCATCTAGCCACTGTTGCCCACACAAAAAACTATACGTACCTGGGCTTAAACATCAGTGCAAGAAGGGCTTTCTACTCCATCAAAAATAACATACAATTCTGAATAGCAATTAGGATCTGGCAAAAATACTTGAATCAGTTATAGAGCCCATTTTTCTTTATGGTTGTGAGGTCACCAACCAAGGATTCACAAAATGGGACAAACACCCATTTGAGAATTCTGCAAAAATATTTGCCATGTACAATGTAAAACACTAATGCATACAATGCATGCAGAGCAGAATTAGGCCGATACCCGCTGACCAACCAAGAATTCACAAAATGGGACAAACACCAAATTGAGATTGCATGTAGAATTCTGCAAAAATATCCTCCCTAAACAGAGAGTACACAGTGGCAGAATGCCTGACCACTGTGACTGACCCCAAATTAACGAAAGCTTTGACTATGTACAGACTCAGTGAGCATAGCCTTGCTACTGAGAGAGGCCACCGTAGGCAGACCAGGCTTTCAAGAGAAGACAGGCTATGTGCACACTGCCCACAAAATGAGGTGGAAACTGAGCTGCACTTCCTAACCTCCCGCCAAATGTATGACCGTATTAGAGACACATATTTCCCTCAGATTACACAGGCCCACTACGAATTTGAAAACAAATCCAATTTTGATAGACTCCCATATCTATTGGGTGAAATACCACAGTGAAATACCACAGCAGCAAGATGTGTGACCTGTTGCCACAAGAAAAGGGCAACCAGTGAAGAACAAACATCATTGTAAATACAACCCATATTTATGTTTATTTGTTTTTCCTTTTATAGTTGAACTATTTTCACATTGTTACAACACAATATAAAGCCATAATATGACATTTGAAATGTCTCTATTCCTATGGAACTTTTGTGAGTGTAATGTTTACGTTTTTTGTCATTGTTTATTTAACTTTTGTTTATTATCTATTTCACTTGCTTTAGCAATGTACACAAACAGTTGAAGTCGGAAGTGTACATACACTTAGGTTGGAGAAATAAAAAAAATTAAGAACATCTACTTTGTGCATGACACAAGTAATTTTTCCAACAATTGTTTACAGACAGATTATTTCACTTATAATTCACTGTATCACAATTCCAGTGGGTCAGAAGTTTACATACACCAAGTTGACTGCCTTTAAACAGCTTGGAAAATTCCAGAAAATCATGTAATGGCTTTAGAAGCTTCTGTTAGGCTAATTGACATCATTTGAGTCAATTGGAGGTGTACCTGTGGATGTATTTCAATGTCTACCTTAAAACTCAGTGCCTATTTGCTTGACATCATGGGAAAATCAAAAGAAATCAGCCAAGACCTCAGAAAAAAAAATTGCAGACCTCCACAAGTCTGGTTCATCCTTGGGAGCAATTTCCAAATGCCTGAAGGTACCACGTTGTCACACCCTGACCATAGTTTGCTTTGTATGTTTCTATGTTTTGGTTGGTCAGGGTGTGAGCTGGGTGGGCATTCTATGTTACATGTCTAGTTTGTCTAGTTTGTCTAGTTCTATGTTTGGCCTGATATGGTTCTCAATCAGAGGCAGGTGTTCGTCATTGTCTCTGATTGGGAACCATATTTAGGTAGCCTGTTTGGTGTTGGGTTTTGTGGGTGATTGTCCTTAGTGTCTTGATGTCCTTGTTCTGTGTGTATGTGCACCAGTATTAGGCTGTTTCGGTTTTCGTTACGTTTATTGTTTTGTAGTGTTTGTATTTAGATTCGTGTTGCTTCAGTTGAATAAACATGGATCGCAATCTACACGCCGCATTTTGGTCCGACTCTCTTTCCCATACAGAAAACCGTTACACACGTTCATCTGTACAAACAATAGTACGCAAGTTTAAACACCAAGGAAACAGGCAGCCGTCATACCACTCAGGAAGGAGACGAACATATTTTGGTGTGAAAAGTGCAAATCAATCCCAGAACAACAGCACACTTTTAAAGAACAACCAGGCATCCTCTACTGACGGGATGAGGACAATATCCTTCCAGGATACCCGGGCCAGGTCGATTAGGAAGGCCTGCTCGCGGAAGTGTTTTAGGGAGCGTTTGACAGTGATGAGGGGTGGTCGTTTGACCACTGACCCATTACGGACGCAGGCAATGAAGCAGTGATCGCTGAGATCCTGGTTGAAAACAGCAGAGGTGTATTTGGAGGACAAGTTGGTCAGGATGATATCTATGAGGGTGCCAATGCTTACGGATTTAGGGTTGTACCTAGTAAATTCTTTGATAATTTGTGCGAGATTGATGGAATCTAGCATAGATTGTAGGATGGCCGGGGTGTTAAGCATATCCCAATTTAGGTCACCTTGCAGTTCGGACTCTGACGATAGATGGAGCGCAATCAATACACATATGGTGTCCAGGACACAGCTGGGAGCTGAGGGGGTCTATAACAAGCGGCTACCGGGAGGGACTTACTTCTGGAGAGATGGATCTTTAAAAGTACTGTTTGGGCATAGACCTGGAACTGTTTGAGAACAGACCTGGATAGTATGACAGAACTCTGCAGGCTCTCTCTACAGTAGATTGCAATTCCGCCCCCTTTAGCAGTTCTGTCTTGACGGAAAATGTTGTAATTGGGGATGGAAATTTCAGAATTTTTGGTGGCCAGTATTGAGACACGGCTAGGACATCAGGGTTAGTGGAGTGTGCTAAAGCAGTGAATAAATCATACTTAGGGAGAAGGCTTCTGATGTTAACTTTCATGAACCCAAGGCTTTTACGGTTGCAGAAGTCAGCAAATGAGAGCGCTTGGGGACACACAGGGCCTTTGTTAACCTCTACATCACCAGAGGAACAGAGGAGGAGTAGGATGAGGGTACGGCTAAAGGCTATAAGAACTGGTCATCTAGTGCTTTGGGAACAGAGAATATAA
Organism: Oncorhynchus nerka; assembly: GCF_034236695.1. Classification (NCBI taxonomy): domain Eukaryota; kingdom Metazoa; phylum Chordata; class Actinopteri; order Salmoniformes; family Salmonidae; genus Oncorhynchus; species Oncorhynchus nerka. The sequence continues at coordinate 41,816,009 of NC_088404.1, forward strand.
GGAGCATATTTCTGGGCGTGGTAGGATAGATTCAGGGCATAGTATACAGACAAGGGTATGGTAGGGTACGAGTACAGTGGGGGTAAACATCGGCATTGAGTGGCAATGAGAGAGGTTGCATCTCTGGAGGTGCCAGTTAAGCTAGGTGCAGTCTCCACATGTGTGTGGCGTGGGACAAGGGGGCTATCTGAGGCATGTTGAGCAGGACTAGGGGCTCCTCAGTAACATAAAACAATGAGATCTGCCCTAAACAACAGTATACAAGGCATATTGACATTAGAGCGAGGCATAAAGCAATCACAGGTGTTGATTGGGAGAGCTAAGACAACAACGGGTGAGACAACAATGGGTAAACAGCTAAGACAACAACAACGGGCAAATGGCGATAAATGGGCAGAGAGGGTCAGTTCGCTACACACTGTGCCTGAGTTCGAGGCTGGGGCTGACAGATAAACAAAATGAAGTACCGTGTTAATGAACAGTCCAGCAGGCATCAGCTGTGTAGCCGAGTGATTATAGGGTCCAATGAGCAGCAATAGATGAAACAGGGAGCCGTTCGGTAGTCGATTACTACGCTAGGCGAGAGCGGGAGACAGTGTTCAAATTAAGATCCGACATCTGTACAGTTAAGCCTTTAAATGGCTTTGCAACTGGAAAACTGCACTGCATTTGAAAATAATTGACATTCATCCAAGAGAACACTTATCAGTCAACTTCATAGTGTTACAGTAGAGCTCACTTGTCCTCCTCTGTTGTGTTGTGTGGATATGGTGAGAAGATGGAGAGAGGAGCCACACCCCCTGTCATCAGCAGGCTGTATCAGGAGCACTGCACTCTTTCATGTTGGCTGGCATGGTAATGAGAGGTGATAGAAATAGGTGAGCTTCTCCCACTAGGCCTCCCACACAGGGATTGCCAAGACTATGGCGTGGGCCGTGTGTGTGAGTGTGTATGTGTGTGTGTATCTCACAATTCTTCCTGAAATGAATCGCCTCAGCAGCTCAGAGGATCACGCTCCCCCTTCAGACATCCTTAATCCCTCTAAACTCCTCATGACACTTGCTGTTGATCTATTCATCTCAACTTATTGCCTCATTGTCACTATCCTCTCCCGCTGCCTGCCTGTATACTCCATTAAGATGCTACAGGAGCAGACAAACTTTGACTACATATTGGCTCCTTTTTTCATGTGACCCAGTTTGCCACTCACTGTTTTAAAACATATATCTATAATCTAGTTGTTAGTCGCTGTGTGTGCATAATGCAGTGTAGCTATCGTGTAAGAGAAAAAAGGGTCAACTTGGTATTCTCCAAGAGAAGCATTCCCTTAGCAACCTCTCACAGGACTCTTTTAAGGCCATTACAGAGTCTTGCGGACGGTAGAGTCTCACACATGGGAACGGGAGGTCAAGGAGAAGGATGATGCTGTGTGCTGTAGTTTTCTCTCCCCTCCCACAGACTCTTGCGGCTTGAGACTGTTGCTACTTCAAACAGGACACACGGATGGAGAGAGGGAGAACAGGGGGAGTAGTGGGGGCCAATAGATCCTGTAATGTACCCAGCCTCAGAGAGAGGAAAGATAAGGGAGGAAAAGAGGAGGGAGAGAAAGAGAGAGCGAGAGAGGGGAAGTAGGGCCAAAGGAGAGAGTTGAGGAGAAAAGAGTGGAAAGAAAGGACAAGGACCTGAGCCTAGCTCGTCATGCTGGCCTCATCTCAGATGAGTAGACTTGAAACTTCTCAGATGAAGTTTTAAGTCTACTGCAGCGCCATCTCCTGACTGGCTGCATCACCGCTTGGTTTGGTAACTGCTTGGCATCCGGCGACAAGGTGCTACAGAGGGTGGGGCCGATGTCCCTGCCTTCCAGAACCTCTATACCAGGCGGTGTCAGAGGAAGGCCCAGAAAATTGTCAAAGACCCCAGCCACCCAAGCCATAGACTGTTCACTCTGCTACTGCACGGCAATTACTGCAGCACCAAGTCTGTGATCAAAAGGCCCCTCAACAGCTTCTACCCTCAAACCATAAGTCAGCTGAACAGTTGATCACATGGCTACCCAGACTATTTGCCTTGATCCTTTTTTGTACTGACTCTCTTGCACTTATGCTATACACACACACTGGACTCTGCCCACACACTCACACATACTTACACGGACACTCCAACACACACACACACGCACACACACACACACACACACACACACACACACACACACACACACACACACACACACACACACACACACACACACACACACACACACACACACACACACACACACACACACACGCACACACACACGCACACACGCATGCATATTGACACCACACACACTCACACATACACTCACTTTCAAACTCTTTACACAACCTAGTGCTACTCTGTTTATTATCTATCTTTATTGCCTAGTCACTTTAACCCAACCTACATGCACCTATTACCTTAACTACCCCTGCACATTGACTCTGCACCGCTACTCCTTCTATATAGCCTCGTTATTGTTATTTACTGTGTTACTATTTTATCTTTTTATTTGCTAATTTTCTTACTTTTTAACTCTGCATTGTAAACTAAGCATTTCACTGTAAAGTCCACACAGGTTGTATTTGTCGCATGTGACAAATAAAATGGATTTGATTTGAAGTGAAGTGAGAGTAGAAAGGCTGCATTTTAGCCCCAAACCCTAGGAACGGTTGAAACACTATTTCACTAGACGTGACTTCCTAGCAGTGGTGTAAAGAACTTATGTAAAAGTACTTTAAAGTCCTACTTAAGTCATTTTTTTTGGTACCTGCACTTTACTTTACTATTTATATTTTTAACTACTTTTACTTCACTACATTCCTTAAGAAAATATAGTACTTTTTACTCCATACATTTTCCTCGACACCTACAAGTACTCATTACATTTTGAATGCTTAGCAGGATAGGAAAATAGTCAAATTCACAAGTTTATCAACCGATCATCTCTACTGCCTCTGATCTGGCAGACTCACTAAACACACATGCTTCGTTTGTAAATGATGTCTGAATGTTGGAATGTGCTCGTGGCTTTCCGTAAATAAAATAAAACAAAGAAATGGTGCCATCTGGTTTGCTTAATATAAGGAATTTGAAATGATTTATACTTTGACTTTTGATAAATACTTTTACTTTGATACTTTTATACTTTTACTCAAGTAGAATTTTACTGGGTGACTTTTACTTTTACTTGAGTCATTTTCTATTTAAGGTATCTTTACTTTTACCTACGTATGATAGTTGTGTACTTTTCCCACCACTGCTTTCTAGCTCCCTGAGTGGTGAATGTGGGGTGGAGGCATGGCTCCTTACGCATCTGTAGTGGTGGGGGAGATGGCACACACTTATCTACGAAGACTTACAGACACTTAGGCCTACAGTTCATGATGAAAATGACCAACATCAATGATTCACAGCCCTGTGAGCTACGGCTCAGGGGCCTCATTTATAAATGTTGCGTATGCACAAAATATTTATATATCTGACACAAAAGTAGGCATTTGCTGAACTTGACCTGAAAAAGTGCTTGTCCTCCCGCAAATTTTAAACCATGCGTAAGCACAGTTTCTAGTGGTTGAAGAATTTCATTGCATGAAGGCAAAGTAGCCTTGTAGCCTTGTGCAAATGGGGAATATATGATGACGTATTCATAACAAAAACACTGGTAACATTTCTTATTATTTAGGCTATTTCATTTCCATGATCATTGCAGAATAAATTCCTCACCTTTTCTGACTGTGATGGTGTCATACTTGCGAAATAGACTACAGGTCTACAACAAGTTAGGATAGGCTACCATTCATCCCATCTCTCATTTAACTGGACCCACATCAAGGTAGTAAATCAACTGAAAAAATATATAAATGCAACATGCAAAAATGTCAAAGATTTACAGTTACAATTATAAAGAAATCAGTCAATGTAAATAAATTCATTAGGCCCTAATCTATGGATTTCACATGACTGGGAATACAGATACGCATTTGTTGGTTACAGATACCAACAGATGGTATCTGGGGTGGGGTGTGGATAAACAAATCAGTATCTGGTGTGACCACCATTTGCCTCATGCAGCGTGACATCTCCTTCACATAGAGTTGATCAGGCTGTTGATTATGGCCTGTGCTATGTTGTCCCACTCCTCTTCAATGGTTGTGCAAAGTTGCTGGATATTGACAGGAACTAGAATCAACTCAAATAAAATGTATTTATATAGCCCTTCTTACATCAGCTGATATCTCAAAGTGCTGTACAGAAACCCAGCCTAAAACCCCAAACAGCAAGCAATGCAGATGTAGAAGCACGGTGGCTAGGAAAAACTCCCTAGAAAGGCCAAAACCTAGGAGGAAACCAAGAGAGGAACCAGGCTATGTGGGGTGGCCAGTTCTCTTCTGGCTGTGCGGGGTGGAGATTATAACAGAACATGGCCAAGATGTTCAAATGTTCATAAATGACCAGCCTGGTCAAATAATAATAATCACAGTAGTTGTCGAGGGTGCAGCAAGTCAGCACCTCAGGAGTAAATGTCAGTTGGCTTTCCATAGCCGATCATTAAGAGTATCTCTACCACTCCTGCTGTCTCTAGAGAGTTGAAAACAGCAGGTTTGAGACAGGTATCACGTCCGGTGAACAGGTCAGGATTCCATAGCTGCAGGCAGAACAGTTGAAACTGGAGCAGCAGCACGGCCAGGTGGACTGGGGACAGCAAGGAGTCATCATGACAGGTAGTCCTGAGGCATGGTCCTAGGGCTCAGATCTGGTGTTTAAACAGATCTCCAACCTCCTCTTCTTCCTCCTCCTCCTCTTTCAATGTGACAGTCATCTCCCTCTCCTCCTCTTTCACTCCACTAACTGCATCCCCCTCTTTCTCTGCCCCCTCTTCCTTTACAGTAACATCCTCCTCCTCTTTCACTCTGAATGCATCTTCCTCTTCTTTCACTGAAACGTCTTCCTCTTCTTTCACTGAAACGTCTTTCTCTTCTTCTTTCATGGTAACAGCCTCACCCTCTACTTGTTTTTGTATTGTAACATCCTTCTCTTCCTCCTCCTCCTTGACAAGAGCTTCTTTCTCCGTCCAGCAGACCTCCTCTTCTTTAGCAGGAGGAGAGTAGCTTAGTGAACTCATGGTCGGGGATGTTAGCTAGTTAGCATTAGCGACTAGCCTAGTTCTAAGCTAACTTAGCAAACCAGCTAGGTGACAAACAACGTAAATATATAATTAAATGGGTCAACAAGTACATACAACAGAAGTGTGTTTAATACACAGTGCCTAATATACACCAAAACAGTGTAAAGAGTGGGTTTTTTAAAATTATATATTTTTTATTTTACCCCTTTTTCGTGGTATCCAATTGTTTTAGTAGCTACTATCTTGTCTCATCGCTACAACTCCCGTACGGGCTCGGGAGAGAAGGTTGAAAGTCATGCGTCCTCCGATACACAACCCAACCAAGCCGCACTGCTTCTTAACACAGCGTGCATCCAACCCGGAAGCCAGCCGCACCAATGTGTCGGAGGAAACACCATGCACCTGGCAACCTTGGTTAGCGTGCACTGCGCCCGGCTCGCCACAGGAGTCGCTGGTGCGCGATGAGACAAGGACATCCCCACCGGCAAAGCCCTCCCTAACCTGGACGACGCTAGGCCAATTGTGCGTCGCCCCACGGACCTCCCGGTCGCGGCCGGTTACAACAGAGCCTGGGCGCGAACCCAGAGTCTCTGGTGGCACAGCTGGCGCTGCAGTACAGCGCCCTTAACCACTGCGCCACCCGGGAGGCCCAGAGCGTGAGTGTTGTAGCTATGTTTGCTAGAAAGCTACCGAGGTGTCTGACACGCTGTCGTACACGTCAATCCAGTGCATCCCAAACATGATCAATGGGTGACATGTCTGGTGAGTATGCAGGCCATGGAAGACCTGGTAAATTTTCAGCTTCCAGGAATTGTGTACAGATCCTTGCGATATGGGTCTGTGCATTATCATGCTGAAACATGAGGTGATGGTGCATCAAGGTGCATTCGAATTGCCATCGATAACATTTTATTGTGTGTGCTATCTGTAGCTTATGCCTGCCCATACCATAAGCCCACCGCCACCTTGGGACACTGTTCACAACGTTGACATCAACAAACCGCTCACCCACATAACGCCATACATGTGGTCTGCGGCTGTGAGGGCGGTCAGACGTACTGCCAAATTCTCTAAAATGACGTTGGAGGCAGCTTATGGTGGAGAAATGAACATTCAATTCTCAGGCAAAAGTTCTGGTGGACATTCCTGCAGTCAGCATGCCAAATGCAAGCTCCCTCAAAACATCATCTGTGGCATTGTGTTGTGTGACAAAACTGCACATTATAGAGTGGCCTTTTATTATCCCTAGCACAAGGTGCACCTGTGTAATGATCATGCTGTTTAATCAGCTTCTTGATATGCCACACCTGTCAGGCGGGTGGATTATCTTGGCAAAGGAGAAATGATCACTAACGGAGATGTAAACAAATGTAAAACATTTGAGAGAAATAAGGTTTTTGTGCATATGGAAAACTTCTGGGATCTTTTATTTCAGCTCATGAAACACTGGACCTTACATGGTGAATTTATATTTTTGTTCAGTAACTAGTATTTTGCTCTATGCGATACAAAGCTTCTAGTTTAACGGTAGAACAGACTGTTCACCGTTTCCATAGATGTTTATAGACTATGTCTGAATACTGTAATGTCAAATTTCTAGAGTAGACAGTGTATAAGGGCACAAGGCGAGACCCAGATGCAGACGGTTAGTGTCCAAGATGTTTATTAACAATCCAAAAGGGGTAGGCAAGAGAATGGTTGTGGACTGGCAAAAACCAGTTCAGAGGTACAGAATGGCAGTCAGGCTCGAGGTCAGGGCAGGCAGAATAGTCAGGCAGGCGGGAATGGAGTCCAGAAAAACAGGCAAAGGTCAAAACAGGGAGGACTAGTAAAAGAGAATAGAAAAGGAGGAGCACAGGAAAACCACGCTGGTCGACTTGAACATTCAAGACGAACTGGCACAGAGAGCCAGGAAACACAGGGAAGAATACACCAGGGAGAATAAGCGACACCTGTGGAGGGGGTGGAGACAATCACAAGGACAGGTGAAACAGATCAGGGCCCAATGTTTCATTTATAAGCATAATACATAATACAGATATCATAACCACTGCTGAATAAATGCCTCATCTTTTCTGGCCATGATGAGTTCATATTCCGGAACTAGCTATACAACCACCATACGTATCTGTCATTTAATTGGGCCTATTAGATAGGTCCTGTACCATTATTTTATATTATATCATTTTATAGTAAGATGAAGATAATTTACCTTAGCTGAATAAAATAGAAAGGATATTTTTTTGCATATGAAGTAACTAGGTTTAGCGTAAAAGTGATAATTTGAAACAAGCCCTATACACTAGATTTAGAGTTATTCGGCAACTGTAGTTTTGATTTGATTTGATTAGGATCTCTTTTAGTCCTCATGTGGACTAATCATCCAAGAGTTCTTAACAGCTCTGAATGAGACAAACTTTAGAATGTCTTAGAAATTAAAACAAATATGAGCTGCATGGTGCGACTATAGGCTATTGATGATTTGAGAAAGTCACAAAAAAAGCATGCCTCAGGCTGCACACGCTGATCTCACATCAATTGGTCATATTTGCACCCATCAAACCAATCTCAATTTAATCTTGTCTTTACTAATATGTAAAATTAGATTTGATTTATTATGTCCCATTATTAAATGGGCAGGAACAGGGGCAGGGGAAAAGTACATGTCATCCTTATCCACTGGAATAGCGAAAGGAGGCAGCTTTTCCCCAGTTCCTTTTTCAATCGTGTTGGGTAGGCTACACTGGTTTTAGAGCTGAGCAATGTGCGTAATATGAGCAGTTGATAAATAAATATAGTAGCAGCTGGGATCCTCCTCTTTTTAGTGGCAACCATCAGAATGATGCTTTCACATGGGATTGCATATAGAAATGTCTGGGCTGATCAGAATGCTTATTTCACTCCACGCATCAACCACTGTTTGAGGACAGGTAATATTCCGTATGCCATGGCCTCGCCAACCATGGTGCTGCAGCTACCCAGTGCTTAATTGGGAAACCATGTGAAATCTGTTTGGGAACATGTTTTCACAATGAAACATATTTCAATTAAACTGTTGACAGACCCTCACTGTGTGCACTCGAGAAAGGAATGAAGGAGAGAGAGGGGGAGATGGAAGCGAACAGTGATGTGATATTCTGTAGCTAAAGGTAATGTAATTAATTAATTAATTATAGGAAGAAAAAAAAACTATTACTAGGCTATTCAAAATCAAATACTAATTCACTGTAATTGTAGGCTAACCAGCCTACTCTGTAGCCGCCCTGCACAATCAATGAACCAACACTATCACCTAGGCCTGTAGGTTCTCTCCCAGACTCATGGATAGTAATGTTGGAGCGTAGCATAAGGTAAACCGTCCATCCAGTATGTATAATAATTCAGTCCACACTCAAAGGCAAATACTAGAATTTGGTTAATTTATAATATAGGCTAGACCAATTACGTACCAAAGACATGTTAAATAGTTGTTGTTTTTCTGCTGTGCGTAATATGCGTAAGGCTATGTGTTGTATAACGGCACAATCATTATTTTAATTCAGGCTTTTTTTCTCAGGCTTGATCATATATAGGCGTATGCCTTAAGCTCTAACAGTATGGGTGTTTTGAATGAGTCATCACCTTAGAAAGCGCTGTCCATTTGGTTGTGTTAGGCTTTGAAACAACATCCACCACGACAATGTTTTCCACTCAGTTTCAACCTGTAGTTGAACTTCTTTCTTCAAATGGATCGATCACAGTGAAGTGAGTTTCAAAAGCATGATACTGTTTTGATGATAAGTGTTTGATGTGATTTTAGATTACATTTTCAGGATGTCAGTGTGGTTAGAGGGACAATAGAGCGCTGAGTGCCAGGCCATTAGCGACATGGCGATCATTAGCGAGTTGGGTACTATTAAAACATGTCCAGAGTGCATAAGAGAAGATTACAGTGAATCGTGGAATTTTACTGCAGTCATGACTAATGACTATTGGTGTGGCGGTAACACAGTCACCACAACAGCTCGAGTAGGGGCCAGAGACTGTTTGATGACATGGAAATGTCCCTGAAAGAGGCAGTTTGCTTTCATTGCCTAAGTAATGATGTGGCTGTATTAGTAGTTCAAGTTGTGTTCATTGTCATAGAGACAGTGAGGCAGTGAAAAGAGTGCTGTCTGCTCTGAGAACCAACTCACCTATAAAGACCTCCTTTATCCGTCACCCCCCAGACTAACTCTAGAAGGCAGTGCGATTTGAAAGCTGATCTATTATTTGTAATATCTGAAACCTGTAGAAGTCAGCGAACTGTTGTTCCTATGCTTTCCTGTAGGTACTGTAGTGCTGAAACAAGCGACAGATTTGGTGCAGGGGTTTAACAAGCCCAGTTGGATTTCCTCTTCGAGCAGTAACTGTAACAATATGGCTCTGAAAGGAAAACTCCACCATTATATTATATCCACCATATATTTGACATTTTAGATTATTCAAAGTATCCAAGCTTTGCCTTGATGACAGCTTGGCACCCTATTGGCATTCTCTAAACCAGCTTCATGGAATGCATTTCAATTAACAGGTGTGCCTTGTTAAAATGTAATTTGTGGAATTTCTTTCCTTCTTAATGTGTTTGAGCCAATCAGTTGTGGTGTGACAAGGTAGGGGTGGTATACAGAAGATAGCCCTATTTGGTAAAAGACCAAGTCCATATTATGGCAAGAACAGCTCAAATAAGCAAAGAGAAACGACAGTCCATCATTACTTTAAGACATGAAGGTCAGTCAATCTGAAAAATTTCAAGAACTTTGAAAGTGCAGTTGCAAAAAACATCAAGTGCTATGATGAAACTGGCTCTCATGAGGACCACCACAGGAAAGGATGACCCAGAGTTACCTCTGCTGCAGAGGATAAGTTCATTAGAGTTACCAGCCTCAGAAATGTTTGCCCAAATAAATACTTCACAGAGTTCAAGTAACAGACACATCTCAACAGTTCAGAGGAGACTGTGTGAATCAGGCCTTCATGGCCAAATGACTGCAAAGACACCACTACTAAAGGATGCCAACAAGAAGAAGAGACTTGATTGTGCCAAGAAACACGAGCAATGGACAGTAGACCGGTGGAAATCTGTCCTTTGGTCTGAAGAGTCCAAATTTGAGATTTTTGGTTCCAACCACCGTGCCTTTGTGAGATGCAGAGTAGGTGAACGGATGATCTCTGCATGTGTGGTTCCCACCATGAAGCATGGAGGAGGAGGTGTGATGGTGTGGGGGTGCTTTGCTGGTGACACTGTCAGTGATTTATTTAGAATTCAAGGCCCACTTAACCAGGATGGCTACCACAGCATTCTACAGCGATACACCACCCCATCTGGTTTGCGTTTAGTGGGACTATCATTTGACTATCATCAGAACAATTACCAACACAACCCCAGGCTGTGTAAGGGCTATGTGACCAAGAAGGAGAGTGATGGAGTGCTGCATCAGATGACCTGGCCTCCACAATCACCTGACCTCAACCCAATTGAGATGGTTTGGGATTATGAGTGTGACCAAAGAGTGAAGGAAAAGCAGCCAACAAGTGCTCAGCATATGTGGGAACTCCTTCAAGACTGTTGGAAAAGCATTCCTCATGAAGCTGTTTGAGAGATTGCCAAGAGTGTGCAAAGCTGTCATCAAGGCAAACGGTGGCTACTTTGAAGAATCTAAAATCTTAAATCTATTTTGATTTCTTTATTAACCCATTTTTTGGTTACTACATGATTCCATATGTTATTTTATAGTTTTGATGTCTTCACTATTATTCTTCATTGTAGAAAATATAAAAAATAAAGAAAAACTATTGAATGAGTAGGTGTGTCCAAACTTTTAACTGGTACTGTATGTGCTGTGTTTGTTTGTTGTTAAATAAATGCAGGTCCTTTTTTAGGGTGCATAGTCCATTGTGAGAGTATAATGTAGCTGGTATGGAATGGTTGTATTCAAATGGGCTATTCTGTAGCTGTGTGTGAATACACTGATTCTCCAAGTGAACTCTCTGTGAGAAGTCCTTCCAAAATGTCCTTAAACAGCCCCATGTTTTACTGTAAATACACAGAACATATGTGCTTTGCTGCTCATGGGTTAGGACAACATATGTTCTACATTCTACAGGCATCGTCTGTTGGCTAAAAGACATCAAGGATCTTCTGGGAAAAATGTCAAACGGCATAACATCAATTGGATCTGTTTGAAACTAACGAATGACCTACCCATAACCTTTCTGTTGCCCTTTACTGCAGTCAAATGACAAATTTACTTTCTAGTGGCTTCATGGATGGAATGTTACTCATATTTTTCATCATTTCATAATTAATCAACTTTTTTTTTAAACACACAGAAAATCTGGTGTTTCTATTTGAAACAGTTTTGTTATAATTCAGTCTTCTGTGATGTATATAACGTGTAATATCGGGATGCAAACTCAAAATGTAATACATTTAAACTCTGTATCTGACATGGTACAGGTGTCTTCTTTTTTTAAGCCCAAAACCATGTGTGTGAGGTGGATACTTTTGTTTCAAAGTTGATTTGTTCAAGACTACCAAGAATCACTTTGTGTGACCCGGACTAAGCCCATTGCAGTAAAAGGTTAGGTTTGAAGGACAGATTTTTTTTTTCTAAATGACTTAAATGTAAATGTAAATGTTAAATATAGTGTATATCCTCATATAGTCTGGGGTGAAAGTAAGGAGGTCCAGTATGGCGTCCCGGCAAAAGACTGTAAATAGTGTGGGTACGCCGTACCAGTAAAACATGAGCCTATCACAATAATTATAACAAAATGTTAAGAAAACTGTTGGCTGTTACACCACTTTTTAATATTACCGCAGAGTCAGAGGCATGAAAAATGTGTGTTGTAGCCAATGCTCCAAAATTAGATGTGGTGAGATGAAAACAGACATTTAACCAAGGCAGTGGACGCAAAAATTCTGGCCTAAATACAATCACCAAATGCCTTTACACTTTTTGGTGTTTTGTGTAACAGATGTCTCTTCCATTCACCACTGTTTGGAGGATGGAAATATGTTGTGAGAGGTTGAATGAATTCTACTTTCACCCCTGCATACAGTATCATAGACATTGTGGCCTGGTTCCAGATCTGTTTGTAGCATCTTGCCAACACCTATGGTGTTTGATATGAGTTGGTTATACAGCACAGACAGATCTGGGAACGGTCTGTAAGCACTGGTTTTACATGTCAAACCAGTCTGGGTTTGACATGTACAGCCTTGCATGGGCATGTGAGTGTGCAGTGCAGTGTGAATCTAACATCCTCTGATCTCTTTTGCCTTTAACCTTCCTCCTTCTGCTGGGACCTGTGGATGTTGCTGCATTTGCTAGCTTATTGTGAGTACACATCGGATTACACATCTGATTACACATCGGATTACACATCTGATTACACATCGGATTACACATCTGGTTACACATCTGATTACACATCTGATTACACATCTTACACATCTGATTACACATCTGATTACACATCGGATTACACATCTGATTACACATCGGATTACACATCTGATTACACATCTGATTACACATCTGATTACACATCGGATTACACATCTGATTACACATCTGGATTACACATCTGATTACACATCTGATTACACATCTGATTACACATCTGATTACACATCATATTACACATCTGATTACACATCTGATTACACATCTGATCTGACATCTATTACGCACACATCAGATTACACATCTGATTACACATCTGGTTACACATCTGGTTACACATCTGGTTACACATCTGATTACACATCCGGTCACACATCTGATTACACATCATATTACACATCTGGTTACACATCTGATTACACATCTGATTACACATCGGATTACACATCATATTACACATCGGATTACACATCAGATTACACGTCTGATTACACATCTGGTTACACATCTGATTACACATCTGGTTACACATCGGTTACACATCTGATTACACATCATATTACACATCTGATTACACATCAGATTACACGCACATCTGGTTACACATCTGGTTACACATCTGATTACACATCTGATTACACATCTGATTACACATCTGGTTACACATCTGATTACACATCTGATTACACATCGGATTACACATCAGACACACACATCTTACACGATTACATCAGATTATCTGGTTACACATCGGATTACACATCTGATTACACATCTGATTACACATCAGATTACACATCCGATTACACATCCGGTTACACATCCGATTACACATCTGATTACACATCTGATTACACATCGGATTACACATCAGATTACACATCGGATTACACATCAGATTACACATCGGATTACACATCCGGTTACACATCAGATTACACATCAGATTACACATCGGATTACACATCTGGTTACACATCTGGTTACACATCTGATTACACATCTGATTACACATCCGGTTACACATCCGATTACACATCTGATTACACATCAGATTACACATCCGATTACACATCTGGTTACACATCTGGTTACACATCTGATTACACATCTGATTACACATCTGGTTACACATCCGGTTACACATCTGATTACACATCAGATTACACATCTGATTACACATCTGGCCAAACCATGTTCTCATCTGAATTGTTTGCTGATACACACACTTAACTGAAAGCAGTCGTGTTTTGGTGTTACATTTGCTTGGAAGATTTAGCATTATTTGAATACATACAGTATGTAAGGAATACATCATCCATATTTTCAGTGGAAGAAATACTGCCAGTTCCGATGTAATACTGACACATTGCTAATGACGGCTTGTTGTTTTGTGTGACTCCAGGTGATGTCGCCAGGCATGGAGAATGACCACATCTTCCATATGACTGGGTCCGGTGCTGACCAGGACCCCAAGGGTGTGTTCACCATCAACAGGGTGACTGGAGAGGTGTCCGTCAGCCAAGAGCTGGACAGAGAGGCCATCAGCTCCTACACGGTGAGTACAAACCTCACACAGCCGAAAGAAAGACAGACATTTTGATTCCATCTCCTGATGCTTTTATTCATTCATGTACAACAAAATATGTGTCAAACGTAACATTAGAGAGAAAGTAGAGGTGTTTAGGTTTCAACTACAGACTTAGATTCCAGATCTAGGCTGTGAATATATCTGGCAGAATCTGTCTGAGAGAAAATGGACTCAAATTCTCTCATGGGTGACTTGATGCTATCAGTCACAAGTTGAAGGTTTGTGATAAAAGAGTCATAAGAAGACTGCGGGAATCTAGTTTATTCAAACGCCTCTGGGGTGTCTTCCTGACTAAAGCATTTCCTTGCAAAACAGAGTGATTCTTTCTTCAAGTCACACACAATTGATTGTATCCCACTTGCAGTGATAGACACAAGTCTAGTTAGTTGAGTGCATGTTCGTAGATGAGACTTTGCTTTTTTATTAATGACTGTCAATGGAGTGTGTGGCTAAACATAAGTGTCTGGGGTGTTTGATTGGTGGTGAAGTAGAAGGAAGGAGCAGGCTTCTGAGAGAGGGGCAGAGGGAGACAGCAGGCCCAGGTGGGATTATACCAGAGACACAGCCAAGCACTTGACATTTACATCTCTTTCCTGAGTTCTCCCCAGCTACACACAACACGCAAGCACATACAGTGCATTCGGAAAGTATTCAGACCCCTTTACTTAAAAAAAAAAATCCCGCTCGTACGTCTACACACACTACCCCCTAATGACAAAGCACCATTTATTAAAAATAAAAAACTGAAATATCACATTTACATAAGTATTCAGACCTTTTTCTCAATAGTTTGTTGAAGCATCTTTGGCAGCGATTACAGCCTTGAGTCTTCTTGGGTATGACGCTACAAGCTTGGCACACCTGTATTTGTGGATTTAAGAATGATGGAGGCCACTGTGTTCTTGGGGACCTTCAATGCTGCAAACATTTTTTGGTACCCTTCCCCAGATCTGTGCCTCGACACAATCCTGTCTCGGAGCTCTACGGACAATTCCTTCGACCTCATGGATTGGTTTTTGCTCTGACATGCACTGTCAACTGTGGAACCTTATATATACAGGTGTGTGCCTTTCCAAATCATGTCCAATCAATTGAATTTACCAGAGGTGGACTCCAATCAAGTTGTAGAAACATCTCAATTTCGAGACTCATAGCAAATGGTCTGAATACACACACACACACACACACACACACACATGCACACACAGCCTCCAATTTCAGTCCCCACTGGCAAGTATGCACACATCATTTTTTTATTTTATTGATTTTATTGAACCTTTATTTAACGAGGTAAGTTTTTAAACCACTGCCATTTCACTTGAGTTAAATGTAGATTTCGATTAAGGAGTATGACTGTGTCCACCTGCGTGAATGTCTGAGGAGTTGTGTAGTTGTCTGTGTTCAATGGTTTAAGTTATGACATATCAGTGGTTTAACAGTTTGTGTAGGTGCTGACTCTTTCATTGGAAGGTGCTGTTTGTATTTAGTTGCTTACGTCCATATGGTCTGTTGTCATTACATGCTTGCTGCTGGATGTTGCACTGTTAGTCACATTAGATCCAGAGAAAACATTGCTAAAAGGATAGCATGCAATTACTCTCTCTCCCTCTTGGTCTGCTACCAATGCACTGCCCAAATTCATTCAGAAATGTGGAAATGAGTCATGGATTGATTCCCAGGAGCGGCAGCATTATGATAATCCATTGCCTCCCCTGCTCTGGGCTGCTATGTTTTAGAGCCTGCCTGGCCCACTCATAACACATTGTGCTACTGGAGCTCCACGCTAACTGCTCTATCAGTCACACAGATGCAAAGTTTGGGGCTTTCACCTGACTTTTCCGTAATGCACGCACGCGCGCACGCACGCACGCACGCACACACACACACACACACACACACACACACACACACACACACACACACACACACACACACACACACACACACACACACACACACACACACACACACACACACACACACACACACAGAGAGAAACAGAAACAGACAGACACACAGTGGCTTCAGTGTTGAAGCACTCATCACCTAATTTCGTTGTATCAGGGCAGAATAACTGCATTTCCGTATAATCCAGTAGCATCACATCAGGGATAATTATATGGCTGCTAATTCAGCCCATCTCACAGCAGCAATCACAGACACACACACTCTCTCTCACCCCCACTGGGCTATGACCTCATCCTCTATACAGGCTGTTTACCAGAGCCCACAACAGCATTCTATTCTATTCTATTCTCTCTCTCTCTCTCTCTCTCTCTCTCTCTCTCTCTCTCTCTCTCTGGAGGGAGTCTCTAACAGGATGTTGTTATTTATTCATCTCTGTTGTAAACAGGACCGTTGATTGTTCTAGACTGACACATTGTATTGTTAATGGTCTGAAATGTGAGGAAGGAACCACAAGCTTTCCGCAGTTACGAAACACTCAGATAATATTCAGAGTTGAGAGGAGGGAGATACTGTATAGAAGAACAACACAGACAACAGACAACGAGGAGACGGGATCAGCAACTTCCCATGATTCATAGTTTTTAACCTCTGCACTATTATAGTAATTGTATTTGCAGTTTTCTGCTGCTTACCCAAATCATTGACTTACTGCTGTTCAGTTGCTACCACCATACACAGAAGTGAAGAACAGATTTAAAATGTTATTCATTCACAATCGAATTCACTCATACAAATAAACGCTGGCTCATGTAAACAAAAACAAATGAAAACAAAAGTTTAAAACACCGACACAGTTTGTCCATGTGATACTTCCTGTGTCAGAACATTCATCTTTCTGTCTAAGCAAGCGTGGAATTGATATCTAGCAATCTCTCACACACTCTCCTTCCTATCCTCTCTCTCCTCCCTCTCCTCTCTCTCTCTCCATCTCTCTCCCTCTCATTCGATGCAAGAAATCTCTAATTTAATCATG
This sequence comes from Oncorhynchus nerka, assembly GCF_034236695.1. Lineage (NCBI taxonomy): Eukaryota > Metazoa > Chordata > Actinopteri > Salmoniformes > Salmonidae > Oncorhynchus > Oncorhynchus nerka. Next base: position 41,833,120 of record NC_088404.1, read on the forward strand.
GTCTTTCTACACTGCTCAAAACAATAAAGGGAACACTTAAACAACACAATGTAACTCCAAGTCAATCACACTTCTGTGAAATCAAACTGTCCACTTAGGAAGCAACACTGATTGACAATACATTTCACATGCTGTTGTGCAACTGGAATAGACAACAGGTGGAAATTATAGGCAATTAGCAAGAAACCCCCAATAAAGGAGTGGTTCTGCAGGTGGGGACCACAGACTACTTCTCAGTTCCTATGCTTCCTGGCTGATGTTTTGGTCACTTTTGAATGCTGGCGGTGCTTTCACACTAGTGGTAGCATGAGACGGAGTCTACAACCCACACAAGTGGCTCAGGTAGTGCAGCTCATCCAGGATGGCACATCAATGCGAGCTGTGGCAAGAAGGTTTGCTGTGTCTGTCAGCGTAGTATCCAGAGCATGGAGGCGCTACCAGGAGACAGGCCAGTACATCAGGAGACGTGGAGGAGGCCGTAGGAGGGCAACAACCCAGCAGCAGGACCGCTACCTCCGCCTTTGTGCAAGGAGGAGCAGGAGGAGCACTGCCAGAGCCCTGCAAAATGACCTCCAGCAGGCCACAAATGTGCATGTGTCTGCTCAAACGGCCAGAAACAGACTCCATGAGGGTGGTATGAGGGCCCGACATCCACAGGTGCAGGACGTTTTTCATTTGCCAGAGAACACCATGATTGGCAAATTTGACACTGGCGCCCTGTGCTCTTCACAGATGAAAGCAGGTTCACACTGAGCACATGTGACAGACGTGATCGTTTGGAGACGCCATGGAGAACGTTCTGCTGCCTGCAACATCCTCCAGCATGACCGGTTTGGCGGTGGGTCAGTCATGGTGTGGGGTGGCATTTCTTTGGGGGGCCGCACAGCCCTCCATGTGCTCGCCAGAGGTAGCCTGACTGCCATTAGGTACCGAGATGAGATCCTCAGACCCCTTGTGAGACCATATGCTGGTGCAGTTGGCCCTGGGTTCCTCCTAATGCAAGACCATGCTAGACCTCATGTGGCTGGAGTGTGTCAGCAGTTCCTGCAAGAGGAAGGCATTGATGCTATGGACTGGTCCGCCCGTTCCCCAGACCTGAATCCAATTGAGCACATCTGGGACATCATGTCTCGCTCCATCCACCAACGCCACTTTGCACCACAGACTGTCCAGGAGTTGGCGGATGCTTTAGTCCAGGTCTGGGAGGAGATCCCTCAGGAGACCATCCGTCACCTCATCAGTAGCATGCCCAGGCGTTGTAGGGAGGTCATACAGGCAAGTGGAGGCCACACACACTACTGAGCCTCATTTTGACTTGTTTTAAGGACATTACATCAAAGTTGGATCAGCCTGTAGTGTGGTTTTCCACTGTAATTATGAGTGTGACTCCAAATCCAGACCCTCCATGGGTTGATACATTTGATTTCCATTGATCATTTTTGTGTGATTTTGTTGTCAGCACATTCAACTATGTAAAGAAAAAAGTATTTAAGAATATTTAATTCATTCAGATCTAGGATATGTTGTTTTAGTGTTCCCTTTATTTTTTTGAGCAGTGTAGTTCTCCTTTAAAGGCTCTATTATCATTGGGCTGGACTGCAGCCTGTCCCCATGCCCATACCCATGTCAGGCTTGGTAAATCCCCCTCAGATGGAGTCTGGCACGGGGTAGATGACAGATGACAGTAGCCTCTGCTCCTGGAGACTCTGAGCTCCCAAATGCATTGGAGTGTTTTTTTAGTCTGTCTGATCCCCAGTGCAGCACAGAGCACATGAGCAGGTCACTCACTCCTGTATAGGACTTGAGAGGGATTTCATGATTACTCACAGTTGTACAGTTGGAGATGCAGCCATTTCCATAGAAACAAGACACAGAAGAAGTTGAAGAAGATAGAGGATTTAGGGAAGATGAAAACAAGCAGAAGCTCCTGGGTATAAGGATATAAGTGAGCTGTTATCGTTGGTCGAGGTGTGTGAAGGTATGAGAGAGCTGGAGGAGAGTTTAAAGGACTGGACATCCGTCTGTAGCCAGAGACACAGCCAGACTCTGAGATAGAACTTGAGGAGATAACAAACACTACACACAGTTTAAAAGGTGTTTGAGGACGTTTGGCTATGCATGTAGGTGTATGTTTGACTGTGTGTGTGTCAGTGTGTGTATGTGTATCTGACCAGTCAATGCTCTGTTCTTTTATAGATAGTCTGGCCTCTGTTGACCTAAACAATCTTTGGCAGCGCATTGATGTTGTTGGACAGGATAGTGTGAGTGTGTGTCTGCTTGTTGTGCATGTACTGTATGGTCAGCACACTGTGAAATAGCTTCCTGGCAACAAGGCTAACCAATTCCCTGTTATCTGAAAGGAAGGGTAACTCATAATAGTTGTTCCTTCTCACTACCAAAAGGCTGACAAAAAAAAAGGTTTTTACAGAGTCTTCCAGCTGGGTTGACTGGCACATGAAAGCTGAGAGAATGGGGAGCAGGGGACAGAGACATGCTCCCGATGCCAGATCAAATTACTGCTCTCAGATAAGACCTTATTCCTCTATGCTCCCAGACGCCGCTGTAGAATGACACAATGGCAGCACAAACTCATCCCCCAGTTTACTGCAGTCTACACAGCCTCATAGATACTGACAGCAGGGCGATGAGAGACAAGGAGGAGGAGCCACAGGAGAGAACCGAGTGAGATGGAGATGGAGAGAAAGACAGTAAGAGAGCGATATGTATATATATATACTCCATACTCTCAATACATGTATATACATATATATGTGTGTATGGAGTAAGAGCGAGAGGGAAAGAGAGCGAGGAAGAGAGAGAGAGACGGAAAAAGAGAGCGAGCGAGAATAGGAGTGAGAGAAGAGACAGATAATGAAAGAGAGAGAAATTCAATAATCCATCAGGAATAATATAGGTTTGCTGTTGTCTCTTTGTATGAGTTAAGGCACCACACTGTTCCCGCTCTCTGTACTATTTCTGCTACAGAACATTACTACATATTTTCCTGATGACTTATCTGACAGTGTGCTGCAGCTTGGGGTCTGACGATTTCCTCCACATAGTTCAGGAGCACAGTAGCAGTGATTTCTTCTCCCCTTCCAGCTAGTTGAGGTTTTCTCGGTGTGGTGGTGCTACTCTCCTGCTGTCACCATAAGCTCAGCCACCAGAGGGGCAATATTGTTTACATTTGCCAAAAGGAATGTTTTGATCCACTATAGGGTAGTAATGGAATCACTGTATCCAACAGCTGTTTGTTCGCCATCGATCTGCCTCCCTCCCCTCTGTGGTCCTCAGGCCCTCGACAGTTGGCACACAGCTTTGCTCTGTTCAGTGGTGCAGTCTTGCTCTCTCTCTCTGCCGGGGTCTCACATGGCCTCCCATGGCCTCATCAGGGTAACTCATACCCTTCCTTATTTAATTACACACACAGTGTGTGCTCTACACCACGTCTGTGGCTCTGGAAGAAGACCAAGAGACAAAACAAGTTGAGTTTGAAAAAGTTGTGCAAACTGTGTGTGTGTACGAAGCTTACATGCTTTTGTCCCACTGGGATGTGAGGGGAGTTAACCATTTTCAGCTGATAACGGAATATAACTTTTAAAGTGGAAAGTCCAATGTCAGTTGCACGTAGAATCAGTTATGATCATCAGGCACATGTTTGTTGCACACAGTTTTTGTTGTTGTTCCTCTGAACCCACCTCCCGCAAGTTGCCGTGACATTGTCAAGTTCGCCCCCACCCCAAGCAATACGACTGATAAATAGCTAACAACATAGCGACACAGACTATCTGACTTAACCTTGTATCTTTATTGACCTTTTATTTCAATAGTTTGCCTCTTTGCACACTCACAGGGCCCTACACACTCACACACACTGTCACTCCAACACGCACTCACTCCGTCATCATTTGTTCTCTCACACATAATAGGCACATACGTTTGTACTGACTCCACACACCTGCGCACACACTAATATGCAAGCTGCACTCACATCGGTAGCCATGAAGTGCTTTGAAAGGCTGGTCATGGCTCACATCAACACCATCACGTCAGAAACCCTAGACCCACTCCAATTCGCATACCGCCCCAACAGATCCACAGATGATGCCATCTCGATTGCACTCCACACTGCCCTTTCCCACCTGGACAAAAGGAACACCTATGTGAGAATGATGTTCATTGACTACAGCACAGCGTTCAACACCATAGGGCCCTCAAAGCTCATCACTAAGCTAAGGACCCTGGGTCTTAACACCTCCCTCTGCAACTAGATCCTGGACTTCCTGATGGGCCGCCCCCAGGTGGTAAGGGTAGGTAACAACACATCTGCCACGCTGATTCTCAACACTGGGGCCCCTCAGAGGTATGTGCTTAGTCCCCTCCTGTACTTCCTGTTCACCCACGACTCTGTGGCCAAGCACGACTTCAACACCATCATTAAGTTAGCTGACGACACAAAAGAGGTAGGCCTGATCACCGACAAGACAACAATGAGCCAGCCTATAGGGAGGAGGTCAGAGAACTGGCAGTGTGGTGCCAGGACAACAACATCTCTCTCAATGTGAGCAAGACAAAGGAGCTGATCGTAGGCTATAGAAAAAGGAGGGCCGGACATGCCCCCATTAACATCGACAGGACTGAAGTGGAGTGGGTCGAGAGTTTCAAGATCCTTGGTGTCCACCTCACCAACAAATGATCATGGTCCAAACACACCAAGACAGTTGTGAAGAGGGCCCGACAACACCTTTTCCCCCTTAGGAGACTGAAAAGATTTGGCATTGGTCCACAGATCATCAAAAAGTTCTACAGCTGCACCATCGAGAGCATTCTGACTGGTTGCATCACCGCCTGATATGGCAACTGCTCTGCATCTGACCATAAGGCGCTACAGAGGGTAGTGCTACCTTTTGATAGATCTTTTTAAAAACTGTAGTTTATTTAGTATTTATTCAGCATCACCACCATCACCATGGTGACGAGCTCGGGGTCGGGAGGTGAGGGATACAGCGTGCTGATTGGTGGGAGGATGATGGGCAGGCAGAGTGTGGAGTGGTAAATAACACACTCATTTAGCCAGGTGACATGTTGAGTGTTCTGTCCTGTTGAGTGTTACTCACATGTTAAGACAGCCACAACATGCCTTGAGTTCAGTGTGTGTGTGTGTGTGTGTGGGGGGGGGGGGATGCTGGGGGGGCGAGGGGCTCTAAGTCTTGAACTGCATTGTTGGTTAAGAGCTTGTAAGTAGGCATTTCATGTTGCATTTCATGTTGTATATATTTGGCGCATGTGACGAATACAATTTGATTTGATTTTATACTGTTGCCTAGCCCCCTTACCCCGATACATATCTACCTCCATCACTCTAGTATCCCTGTCACCTTACCCCTATACATATCTACCTCCATCACTCTAGTATCCCTGTCACCTTACCACTATACATATCTACCTCCATCACTCCAGCATCCCTGTCACCTTCCCCCTATACATATCTACCTCCATCACTCTAGTATCCCTGTCACCTCCCCTATAGTATCCCTCACCTCACCCCTCACCTCACCCCCTATACATATCTACCTATCACTCTAGTCCCTATACATATCTACTACTCCATCACTCTAGTATCCCTGTCACCTTCCCCTATACATATCTACCTCCATCACTCTAGTATCCCTGTCACCTCCATCACTCACTCTAGTATCCCTGTCACCTTACCCCTATACATATCTATACATATCTATCCTGTCACCTCACATCTACCTCCATCACTCTAGTATCCCTGTCACCTCACCCCTATACATATCTACCTCCATCACTCTAGTATCCCTGTCACCTTACCCCTATACATATCTACCTCCATCACTCTAGTATCCCTGTCACCTTACCCCTATACATATCCCTGTCACCTTAACACTCCATATCTATCCATCACTCTAGTATCCCTGTCACCTTACCCCTATACATATCTACCTCCATCACTCTAGTATCCCTGTCACCTTACCCCTATACATATCTACCTCCATCACTCTAGTATCCCTGTCACCTTACCCCTATACATATCTGCCTCCATCACTCTAGTATCCCTGTCATCTTACCCCTATCTACCTCCATCACTCCAGTACCTCCATACTACCAGTATCCCTGTCACCCTACCCCTATCAGTATCTACCTATACACTACCAGTATCCCTGTCACCTTACCCCTATACATATCTACCTCCATCACTCTAGTATCCCTGTCACCTTACCCCTATACATATCTACCTCCATCACTCCTCCAGTATCCCTGTCACCTCCTTACCTAGTATCCCTATACATATCCCTGTCACCTCCATCACTCTAGTATCCCTGTCACCTTACCACTATACATATCTACCTCCATCACTCTAGTATCCCTGTCACCTTATACCTACCTATACATATCTACCTCCATCACTACCAGTATCCCTGTCACCTTACCCCCTATACATATCTACCTCCATCACTCTAGTATCCCTGTCACCTTACCCCTATACATATCTACCTCCATCACTCTAGTATCCTGTCACCTACCCCTATACATATCTACCTCCATCACTCCAGCATCCCTGTCACCTTCCCCTATACATCTACCTCCATCACTCTCCCTGCCCACCTAGTATCCCTCCCTTACTATACATATCTACCTCCATCACTCTAGTATCCCTGTCACCTTACCACTATACATATCTACCTCCATCACTCTAGTATCCCTGTCACCTTACCCCTATACATATACATCATCTACCTCCATCACTCTAGTATCCCTGTCACCTTACCCCTATACATATCTACCTCCATCACTCTAGTATCCCTGTCACCTTATACATATCTACCTCCATCACTCTAGTATCCCTGTCACCTTACATATCTACCTCCATCCCCTGTCACCTCACCCCTATACATATCTACTCCATCACTCTAGTATCCCTGTCACCTTACCCCTATACATATCTACCTCCATCACTCTAGTATCCCTGTCACCCTCACCCCCTCCATACCCCTATACATATCTGTCACCTCCATCACTCCAGCATCCCTGTCACCTTACCCCTATACATATCTACCTCCATCACTCTAGTATCCCTGTCACCTTACCCCTATACATATCTACCTCCATCACTCTAGTATCCCTGTCACCTTACTCCCCTATACATATCTACCTCCATCACCTAGTATCCCTGTCACCTTACCTACCTATACATATCCCTGTCACCTACCTCCATCACTCTAGTACCTCCCCTGTCACCTTACCCCTATACATATCTACCTCCATCACTCTAGTATCCCTGTCACCTTACCCCTATACATATCTACCTCCATCACTCTAGTATCCCTGTCACCTCACCCCTATACATATCTACCTCCATCACTCTAGTATCCCTGTCACCTACCCTATACATATCTACCTCCATCACTCTAGCATCCCTGTCACCTTTACCCCTATACATATCTACCTCCATCACTCCAGCATCCCTGTCACCTCCCCTATACATATCTACCTCCATCACTCTAGTATCCCTGTCACCTTACCCCTATACATATCTACCTCCATCACTCTCCAGTATCCCTGTCACCTTACCCCTATACATATACATACTACCTCCATCACTCCAGTATCCCTGTCACCTTACCCCCAACCATACATATCTACCTCCATCACTCCAGTATCCCTGTCACCTTACCCCTATACATATCTACCTCCATCACTCCAGCATCCCTGTCACCTTACCCCTATACATATCTACCTCCATCACTCCAGCATCCCTGTCACCTTACCCCTATACATATCTACCTCCATCACTCCAGTATCCCTGTCACCTTACCCCTATACATATCTACCTCCATCACTCTAGCATCCCTGTCACCTTACCCCTATACATATCTACCTCCATCACTCTAGTATCCCTGTCACCTTACCCCTATACATATCTACCTCCATCACTCCAGCATCCCTGTACATGGAAATATGTTATTGGAACGGACTTTTACATTTTTTGCTGTATGGAGTATGCTTACTTATTTCCTTGCTTTATTGTGTATTTCATGTCTTTTTTATAGTAATGCATTGTTATTGATTAATGCATTGCTGGGTTTTGAGTTGGCAAGAAAGGCATTTCACTGTACCGGTGTCCAAACATGCCTGGATTAAGATACAGTCTCTGTACCAGTGTCCAAACATGCCTGGATTAAGATACGGTCTCTGTACCGGTGTCCAAACATGCCTGGATTAAGATACGGTCACTGTACCGGTATCCAAACATGCCTGGATTAAGATACGGTCACTGTACCGGTATCCAAACATGCCTGGATTAAGATACGGTCACTGTACCGGTATCCAAACATGCCTGGATTAAGATACGGTCACTGTACCGGTATCCAAACATGCCTGGATTAAGATACGGTCACTGTACCGGTATCCAAACATGCCTGGATTAAGATACGGTCACTGTACCGGTATCCAAACATGCCTGGATTAAGATACGGTCACTGTACCGGTATCCAAACATGCCTGGATTAAGATACGGTCACTGTACCGGTATCCAAACATGCCTGGATTAAGATACGGTCACTGTACCGTATCCAAACATGCCTGGATTAAGATACGGTCACTGTACCGGTATCCAAACATGCCTGGATTAAGATACGGTCACTGTACCGGTATCCAAACATGCCTGGATTAAGATACGGTCACTGTACCGGTATCCAAACATGCCTGGATTAAGATACGGTCACTGTAATCCAAACATGCCTGGATTAAGATACGGTCACTGTACCGGTATCCAAACATGCCTGGATTAAGATACGGTCACTGCCTATTAAGATACCGGTATCCAAACATGCCTGGATTAAGATACGGTCACTGTACCGGTATCCAAACATGCCTGGATTAAGATACGGTCACTGATCCAAACATGCCTGGATTAAGATACGAGTCACTGTACCGGTATCCAAACATCCCTGGATTAAGATACGGTCAAACAGAATTTAAGATACGGTCACTGATACCGTATCCAAACATGCCTGGATTAAGATCCAAACATGCCTGGATTAAGATACGGTCACTGTACCGGTATCCAAACATGCCTGGATTAAGATACGGTCACTGTACCGGTATCCAAACATGCCTGGATTAAGATACGGTCACTGTACCGTATCCAAACATGCCTGGATTAAGATTCAAGATCCAAACATGCCTGGATTAAGATACGGTCACTGTACCGGTATCCAAACATGCCTGGATTAAGATACGGTCACTGTACCGGTATCCAAACATGCCTGGATTAAGATACGGTCTCTGTACCGTATCCAAACATGAAGATATTCAGAGGTCAAGATAAACAAATGGGATCACTGTACCGGTATCCAAACATCCTGGATTAAGATACGGTCACTGTACCGGTATCCAAACATGCCTGGATTAAGATACGGTCACTGTACCGGTATCCAAACATCCCTGGATTAAGATACGGTCACTGTACCGGTATCCAAACATGCCTGGATTAAGATACGGTCACTGTACCGGTATCCAAACATGCCTGGATTAAGATACGGTC